>NW_024412407.1:18106360-18127358 GCF_014898765.1 Herpailurus yagouaroundi
TTAGAGTGGGAGAGAGCCAAAGCATAAGAGACTGTTGAGAACTGAGAACAAACTAAGGGTTGATGGGGGGTGGGAGGGAGGGGAGTTTGGGTGATGGGTATTGAGGAGGGCACCTTTTGGGATGAGCACTGGGTGCTGTATGGAAACCAATTTGACAATAAATTTCATATATAAATTAAAAAAAAAAAAAAGAAGAAAGCTGAAGAAAATTAATTTGGGCGAATGGAACTTAAAAGACAGGAGGGGAGAGAAAAGGGAAAAAATAAGGGAAGAATTAATAAATAATTAAAGGCCTGAAGAATTTAGGTTTAAAAACTGCGTGCTCTGTTCTAATTAAGCTATAGAAATATGAATAAATAATATTTTTACTGAAACTTAAAGGAGGAGGGGCATCTGGCTGGCTCAGTCAGTAGAGTATATGACTCTTGATCTTGGAGTTCAAGCCCTATGTTGGGGGTAGATTGTACTTTGGGGGAAAAAAAAGGTAGCTGGGGCACCTGGGTAGCTCATTTGGTTAAGCATCTGACTCTTGATCTCATCTCAGGTCTTGATCTCATGGTTGTGAGTTCAGGCTCCAAGTTGGGCTCAAAGCTGAGCATGAAGCCTACTTAAAAAAAAAAAAAAACCCTAAATGAGGAATAAAGATAGCTTATATTACAGTATTCCCAGAGAGCCGTATCTAGCTATCCAGAGCCCGTTGTTCTAAGAGAAAAATATAAAAATTCCTCTCCTTACCCCCATCGTCCTACAGAAATGATAAAATATGTAAAGGAGTGATTTCTATGGACAGGATGCTGTGCTTATATGCCATTTTTAATAGTACCATAAACTTCTAATTTATGCTAATGTGGGCTTTACTAGGCTGAATAATGTCTCCCAAGGGTATTAGATCCTAATCCAGAATCAGTAACGTTACTTTTTTTGAAAAAATCTTTTCAATTATTAAGTTAAGGATCTTGGGATGGGAAGATTATTCTGGATTATCTGAATGGGCCCTAAGTACAGTCACATATATTCTTATAAGAGGGAGGCAGACAGAAATTAGAAACACACAAGAGAAGACAGTATCGGCAGAGATTGGAGTGATAACAGCCACAAGCCACAGAATGACAGCAGCTACCAGAAGCTTGAAGACGTGAGCATACTCTTCCATAGAGCCTCCAGATGGAGTGTGGCCCTGCTCTGATTTCTGCCTGGTGATAATTTCTGACTTCTGGACCTCCAGAACTATGACAGAATAGATTTCTGTTGTTTTAAGTCACCAAGTTGGTGATAATCTATTATAGGAGCCACAAAAAACTAATACAGAGGCAGTATGATTTAATGAAAAATTACGGAAGTTTATCAGTGAAGTGGTTTTATTTTAGCCATAGACAATAAAACCATAAGTAGAATAACAAGAGTACCTGAGAGGTCCTTAGTTTACTTAACAAAGAAGTTTCCCTAGATGTTTTTAGTCCCTATCCATTTATTAGCACATAGTGATATATTAATATTAGAATGATATAGTCTAAAAATCCCCCTTATTCTTTCTCAAATT
This sequence comes from Herpailurus yagouaroundi, assembly GCF_014898765.1. Classification (NCBI taxonomy): domain Eukaryota; kingdom Metazoa; phylum Chordata; class Mammalia; order Carnivora; family Felidae; genus Herpailurus; species Herpailurus yagouaroundi. Next base: position 18,107,901 of record NW_024412407.1, read on the forward strand.
ATTCCCCTGATTCATAATTCCTTGTTGCCTTCAGAAGTAAAATTCACACCACACACACTGGAAAAACAAAAATTTCAAAGACTGATAATACCAAATATTGGTGAGGATGGAGAGCAGTGGAATGCTTGGACATTGCTAGTGAGAATGCAAAAGAAAAACAGTTTGGCAGTTTCTTATAAAGACATACATACACTTAGCATACACTTGACACAGAATCCCACTCCTGAATATTTACTGGAGAGAAATGAATACATGTATCTACACTAAGACTTGTATTCAGATGTCCCTGGGAGCTTTATTCATAATAGCCAAGATGGAAACAACACCAAAATCCACCACCTGGGGAGTGGATAAGCAGAATGTGCTACATGTATTCAGTGGGGTACTAGTTGGCAATATATAAAAACGAGCAAACTGTTGATACATCTAACAACATGGGTAAAACTCAGAAGCATTATACTAAGTAAGTGAAAGAGAACAGACACAAAAGGCTAGATCCTATACGGTTCCATTTATATTAAGTTCTAGAAAAGGCAGTATAATAATGATAGAAAGCAGAACAGCAGTTGCTAGGAGATAAGAGCTGGGGAAGGGGATTGATGGAAAAGGACACAGGGGAACCTTTTGGGTTGATGGAACTTTTCTACATTATGATTGTGGTGGTTGCATGACTATACATCTGTCAAAGCTCATCAAATTGCACACTTAAAATTGGCAAATTTATTGTATGTAATCTTAAATTGACTTAAAAGACTGATCTTAAAAGATTTCAGTTCAGCCTATCCTAATTATTACCATGTCTAAAACAGTCCCAGTTTTATGGGGTATTACTGTTTTGAGAGGTCTTATCCTCTACTTTTGGTCATATTTTCTTTTCCTTACTCATTAAGTAGAAAATTTTAAATAACCTGAAATTCAGAGATGGGAAACTGGCATTTTCTCACCGTGTGTGCAAGGTGATATTTAGAGAACTAAAAGTTTTAAATCAATTTTAAAATATTACTGAATAGGGGCACCTGGCTGGTTCAGTCATTGTATCATGCAGTTCTGGATCTTGGAGTTGTAAGTTCCAGCCCCATGTTGGGTGTAGAGATTACTAAAAAATAAAATCTTTATGGGCCCCAGCGTGGCTCAGTTGGTTAAGCATCCCTCTCTTGATTTCAGCTGAGATCATGATCTCATGGTTCGTGAGATTGAGCCCCGAGTTAGGCTCTGTGCTGATAGTACAGAGCCTGCTTGGGATTCTCTATCCCTCCCTCTCAAAAAGAAATAAATAAACATTTAAAAAATTAAAATAAAATAAAATGGGGCACCTGGGTGGCTCAGTTGATCAAGTGTCCCAACTTCAGTTCAGGTCATGATCTCATGGTTGGTGGGTTCAAGCCCTGCATCGGGCTCTGCACTGACAGTGTGGAACATGCTTGGGATTCCCTTTCTCCCTCCCTCTCAGCCCCTCCCTTGCTTGTGAGCTCTCTCTCTTTCTCTCTCTCTCTCAAATAAATAAACTTAAAAATAATAAAATAAAATAAAGTCTTTAAAAGTAAAATACTATTGATTAGTACAGGGCTATTTTATAATGAATGAAAGTTTTCAAAATAGGGGCACCTGGGTGGATCGGTCAGTTAAGCATCTGACTCTGGATTTCAGCTAAAGTCCCCATTCATTTCAGAGATCACTGTTAATGAGTTTAAGCCCTGCACTGGGCTCTGCACTGATAGTGCAGAATCCAAGCCTACTTGGGATTCTCTCTCCCTCCTTCTCTCTCTGCCCCTCCCCTGCTCATTCTCTTTCTCAAAATAAATAAATAATAAATAAAAATAAAATAAGTAATAAATATGTAAAAATAATAAAAAGTATATATGTAATTCATTTATTTTTTAAAAACTTTTCAGAATAGATCTTTTTTTTTTTAAGTTTATTTTTATTTATTTTAAATTTTTTTTTTCAACGTTTATTTATTTTTGGGACAGGGAGAGACAGAGCATGAACGGGGGAGGGGCAGAGAGAGAGGGAGACACAGAATCGGAAACAGGCTCCAGGCTCTGAGCCATCAGCCCAGAGCCTGACACGGGGCTCGAACTCACGGACCGCAAGATCGTGACCTGGCTGAAGTCGGACGCTTAACCGACTGCGCCACCCAGACGCCCCTATTTTTATTTATTTTGAGAAAGAGAGAGTAGGTGGAGGAGGGGCAGAGAGAGGGAAAGAGAATCCCAAGCAGGCTCTGCACCATCAGCACAGAGTCCAGTGCGGGGCTTGAACTCACAGATGTGAGATCATGACGTGAGCTGAAGTCGAGTCAGACACTTAACTGAGCCACCCAGGGCACCCCTAGATTTTTATGTTTAAAAGAGAAAATACTCAGAGTGCCTTGCTGGCTTAGTAAAGTACGTGACTTTTTTTTTTAATGTTTTATTTATTTTTGACAGAGAGAGTGTGAGCGGGAGAGGGCCAGAGAAAGAGGGAGACACAGAATCTGAAGCAGACTCTGGGCTCTGAGTTGTCAGCACAGAGCCCGATGTGGGACTCAAACCCATGAACAGTGAGATCATGACCTGAACCGAAGTCCAATGCTTAACTTACTGAGCCACCTAGCCACCCCAAGCATGTGACTCTTGATCTCCGGGTTGTGAGTTCAAGCCCCATGTTGGGCATAGAAGTTACTTAAAAATAAAAACAAAATTTTTTTCTTAAAAAGAGAAAATATTCAGAGAAAGGAAAAAAATTAGTAGCAACTGAAGAAGCCACAGTATCAGTCCTTCCTTTTAACAATTTCTATGCATTGGTATAGAAAAAACTTACCTGAGGGGGCACCTGGGTGGCTCAGTCAGTTAAGCGTCCAACTTTGGCTCAGGTTGTGATCTTGCTGTTTGTGAGTTTGAGCCTTGCATCAGGCTTCTTGCTGTCAGTGCAGACTTTAGATCCTCTGTCTCCCTTTCTCTCTGCCCCTTTCCACTCTCTCTCTCTCTCTCAAAAATAAATAAATAAACTTAAAAAAGAAAAGAAAAAAACTTACTTGAGTTTTACCTGAAGAATGTTTTATGCAAGAAATCCTCCAGCAGTATGAATTCAAGATTCCTTTTTTTTTTTTGTAAGGTTTACTTATTTATTTTGAGAGAGAAAGAGAGTGCAAGCGGTGGAGGGACAGAAAGAGAGAGAGAGAGAGAGAGAGACACATAATCCAAAGCAGGCTCCAGGCTCTACTCTGTCAGCACAGAGCCCGATGTGGGGCCCAAACTCATGAACCAAGAGATCATGACCTGAGCTGAAGTCAGCTGCTTAACTGACTGAGCCACCCAGGAACCCTGAATTCAAAGATTCTTAAACAATAGAATGTGTAGTTTGTCCTTTATGGTGTGATATGTAAACGTAAGAGTTAATCACCACAAGAAAGTACCAAATACTTAAACTTTTCGTTACCTACTTCTATCCCTAGATAAAATGTGTTTAACATCTCTTTTTAACCATTCTTGGGTTTTGGGAGGCAAAGGCAGTTTAGATCCCATTCAGGCAGCCCACCAAGGTCTCCCTTAAAAACAAGACCTGAGCAAGTGCAGGCCGGGAGAATGAAGCAGTACCCAGGTAGACTAAATAGCCAGAAAGGGAAGCTGTTCTGGGCTTTGGGTGCCTCAGTGTACCTGGCATCTTCCTTTTACTTTAAACACAGTAGCAAAAACACAGATTTCAGGTTAGCCATTCAGAGCTTCACAAACCTTGGTCTGTGCCCACTAAGGAACTCAAGAGTTAAGTAGGATAAGGGAGTACCTGGAATGATGCCATGGGTCTTTCCACCTCACTCCTCAGATCCAGGAGCTTGCTAGCACTTTGTGACAAGTACCATGCCAGGTTATTTACACCTGCAATATCTCATTCACTTTTCCCAGTGACCCATGAGGTATATGTTTTCCCTATTTTAAATTGACGAAATTCAAACTCAGAAGTTAGACATTTAACCAAGGTTATAGATTGCAATGGTAAGGTTGGAATTGGAATCTAGGAATCACAATTCCTTTGTGCCAAGATGCCTCCCCTTGGCCAGACTGACCTGAGACAAGTTTCATGGAGCGCCTGACAAGCCATCCTCTGTGGTGAAGCATTTCCTGCATGGGTGGACACAGTTGCTATCCCATAGTACTTTGGTGTATTTCCCTTGCATGAGAATTCAGCCGGTGTTCATTATTTTTTCAGAACCCAATGCTGGACAGATCCAAGAAGGAATTGGGGAAGCTGTAAACAATATTGTGAAGCATTTTCATAAACCTGAAAAAGAGGTATGATCATCTGTCAAACTTAATGTATAGGATTTTAGGGGCACCTGGGTGGCTCAGTCATTGAAGTGTTGCATTTGACTCCTGATCTCAACTCCTGTTTGATCTCTGGGTCATGAGTTTAAGCATTGCATTGGGCTCCACAGTGGGCATGAAGTCTACTTCTACTTAAAAAAAAATTATATATATATATATGATTTTAAAGACACTTTTATACATGATACATACAGTAGAGGGTATGTTTTTATTTGTAAGCTTTCTAGTAGCTACAAGAACATACTTCATAGCTACCTTCAACACCCTTTTCTCTAGTGTTTTTCTTTTTTTCTTTATTTGCTTGTTTATGAATGAATGAATGAGTGAGAGGGCGGGGAGGGACAGAAGATCCGAAGCAGGCTCCACACTGACAGCAGAGAGCCTGATGTGGAGCTCGAACTCATGAGCCGAGAGATCATGACCTGAGCCGAAGTCGGACATCCAATTGAGCCACTCACATGCTCCTTCTCTAGTATATTTCTTAAACATAGGTGCAGCAGATTATTCTTTGGCACTGTGTGTTTTGTTCCACAGAGAGGAAGCCTCACGGTGTTGCTGTGTGGAGAAAATGGCCTGGTTGTGGCACTTGAACAAGTCTTCCACCATGGCTTCAAATCTGCCCGCATCTTTCACAAGAATGTCTTCATCTGGGACTTCATAGGTAAATTAAAACAGGTGTATGTTACTATAAAGGCACTGAAATGTTTCTTAGAAAACTCGAAGACCCAGGAATTTAAGCAAATAAGGGTTAGTGACAAGGGAGTATGTTTTTAAAAAAATATATCAAATTAGCACTCTCTTTGCTTTTCATTCAGTCAACAAATATTGTAGTGTCCGTAATATTCCAGACACTCACTGTTCGAGATGCTCAAGATACACATTGAGGCGGTAGAGTATGCAGCTCCTGATCTCGGAGTTATGAGTTCAGGCCTAGATTGAGTGTGGAGCCTACTTTGAAAAAAAAAGATACACGTTGAGATATAAGGAAACAAAACAAAAATTCCTTTGGTTGGCAAACTTACATTCTGGTGGGGACAGGAACACAGATAAAACACAAAAACATAACAAGTATGCAGTTCAGCTGGTATGTTAGAAAGTGATGGTTGATCTGGGAAAAAAAATAGTAAAGTGAAAGGAAATGGAGTGAAGAGTGCTTTTTTAAGTGGGGTGATTATACGCTTTGTGGACCAGGTGATATTTGAGCAAAGACTTTAAGGAAGTGAGGAATTGAGCCATATGAATATCTGGGAGAGAGCACTCCAGGCTGAGAGAACTATCAGGGCAGAGGCCCCAAGCTTGGAGTGTGCTTGGCCATTGCATGGAGTAGCAAGTGTAGTGCGAGTGGGGCAGAGTGAGGGAGACAGAGTAAGAGGATACTGGGGGAGAGGGCTGTGTACTGCCAGAGCCAGGAGCTTCAGGGCCTTCTAGACCTTTGCAAGGACTTGGGTCTTTATCATGATTGAAATAGGAAGTCATCGGAAGGCTTTGAGCTAAGGAATAAATGACATAAAATAACTTCTGTTTTGTTTTAAAAGGATTACTCTAGCTTTATGTTATCCAGTATGATAACCACTACCATAGCTACGTGTGGCTATTTAAATTTATTTAATTTAAATTAGATTTAAAATTCACTTCGTGGGGCGCCTGGGTGGCGCAGTCGGTTAAGCGTCCGACTTCAGCCAGGTCACGATCTCGCAGTCCGTGAGTTCGAGCCCCGCGTCAGGCTCTGGGCTGATGGCTCGGAGCCTGGAGCCTGTTTCCGATTCTGTGTCTCCCTCTCTCTCTGCCCCTCCCCCGTTCATGCTCTGTCTCTCTCTGTCCCCAAAATAAATAAACGTTGAAAAAAAAAATTAAAAAAAAAAAATTTCACTTCGTTAGTCACACCTGCCTTACCTAGTAGCTACCAAATGGAACCTTGCAGATACAGAACATTTCATCCATCACAGAAAGTTCTGTTGCAGTGTACCGCTCTAGCTTGCTAAATAAGCTTTGTAATGCGGTTCTTCTAGAATTCCCAGTTTTCTTAAAGGGGTGATTAATCATTTTGTGTCTTGTAAATATAGTCTAGATGAAGTGGTTGGTTTTATCCAACTTAGAGTTTTTAGACAAAGAAAAGGTTAACAGAGCTAGGCCTCCAGGAGTGATTTTTTTTTTTCTTTTGGAATGCCCAGAATCTTACTACTCCTGTTTCTAATATATGTATACATATCTCTTCCTCAGATTTCTTGAGTCAGTTCCATTTCAAGGATTTCATTGCAAAATGTCAGCCAGCCACTGTATAACTAGAACAGAGGGCACATCTCGATGGCTACCATGTATTTGCTAGCTACTCCTAGAAGGTTCCAGTCTTGACCGGGGAGTCCATCTGTTTTTCTTTTTTGCCAGTTTCCATTGCTTGAAGGTATTCCAAAGAGAGTAAACTTTGCACCCTTCTGGAATGCAGTCTAGATTAGAAAATAAACTCCCGGAGCATATCGTTCCACCAGGAAACATGGACCTCTAGAATTCATCGTGAAATCAGTGATAAAGTAATGATTTTGGTTTCCAGACTGGCTCTAATGCAAAGCACCATTAGTGTTTCCAGAATAAACTAAGTGATTAATCTTTCTGTGTATGAAGTATTAATGTGTATTGTGATATGATTCTGACTTCCTTCCCCAGAGAAAGCGGTTGCTTATTTTGAAACCACTGACCAGATTCTAGACAATGAAGACGATGTCCTTATTCAGAAATCATCCTGCAAAACCTTCTGCCACTATGTAAATGCTATTAATACTGCACCCAGGAACATTGGAAAGGACGGCAAATTCCAGATTTTAGTTTGCCTTGGAACACGGTATAAAGCCAGTTCTTGACTTTCCCTATCTTTGTTATGTTTTGAACAAAAGTCCAGGAGGGGCTGCCTCAGATCATGCCCCTTCCAAAGCTCTCCCGTGGGCTCCTTTCATTGCAATTTTTATTATGAAACTATGTTTATTGGGTACTTGCTGTGTATTGACACCATGCTAAGTACTCATTTAATCCTCCTATCACTTCCCCACCACAATACATGAAGTAGCACTGTACAGATGTATAAGGTACAGCGGAGTTAACAAAGCTTCCCAGGGTCACACAGCTAGAAAGAAGCAGAGCCAAGATTCATACCCAGTCTCATTTGAGTGCCCAAGCTCTCAACCATTACACTACACTGGCTCCAAAGGTGGGTAGATAGGTAATGGGTAGTTTGGTAAGGAATTTGACACACATACGTATATTTACTGTGTAGGGTTTGTGTTGTGTATCTATAGCACCATGTTGTTGGTTTTTTTCTTTTTTTTTTTTAATTTTTTCACCATGTTGTTTTAAATTTAATAACATTGTAGAATTCATATGATATAAATAATTCTTAAGTATATAAAGTCTTCTCTTTGACAGTTCCCTACCCCTTTATTTTTTGAAAATGACGCATAGGAGCTTTACAATCCATTAATTTTTAAACAGCTGTCAGAATTATAAGAAATGAAACATGTAGGCCTTTAGAACAAGATTTTTTTTTAAGTTATCTGTGTAATGTGTTTTTTTTTTTTTTTCTACAGACCTAGAGCCCCAACAGGAGATTGGCAGGCCTAGTTATGACTGCTTTTATCATGAAAGGCATATCGAGGGGCTCCTGGCTACTAGCTCAGTCAGAAGAGCATGTGACTCTTGATCTCGGGGTCATGAGTTTGAGCCTGAGGTTGGGTGTAGAGATTACTACAAAAAAAAATAATAAACTTTAAAAAAAACAAAAGGCATATTGAGAGATGCTCGATAAGGATGTCTTAGATATTTAGTGGCAGGTAACTAATGTCAGAGGTTAATCAGGACACACTGAAGGTTGAGATGTCCTCCTGAAAGAACTGGTTTATAAAACTAAGTTCTATATTTCTTCTTAATAAAAGGGCCCAGTTTCAGCTATGCTTTTAAAATTCCTTTTAAACATGATCCTTATCTCCTTTTATCTCTTGTTCTGATTTATTAGACTAATGCAACCCCTCTTTTGGTTTGTAAAATCCACTTAATGTTTTTCTTTCCTTTTGTTCCTTGTTACGTTGTATAAGTTTTTTTTTTTTTTTTAATGCTAATCCTGACTATTTAATGCAGTCTTTCTTCCCAAAGGGTCAGCGTACTTTGGCATGCCTTGCCACAGATGTCTGAATAACACCCCTGTAAAAAAGAGATACAAAATGACTTTCTGCCTCTTTTTTTTTTTAAGTGTTAAATCAGAATAGAGAATCTCTTTAATGTGGGTAGGTCCTTATGGCCAATTTGCCCAAACTTATTTTCAGTCTCTTGGGTTTTCCCATTAACACTGACTGTATCATTACTGTATCTTTTTAACCAGCAAATTTCCAAAATCTTGAATTTGGTTTCTCCTCTGCTGACCTGAGAACTTGGCTGGATTTTGCTCCATCCAGTCCTACACCTTCCCATTGAAAGTTCTAAGGTGTGTTGTTCTGCAGCAAGGTGGGCAGGGCTCAGGACTTCTTTCTCTTTGACTCTGTAGGGATCGCCTGCTCCCACAGTGGATCCCACTCTTAGCCGAATGTCCTGCCATTACCCGAATGTATGAGGAGAGTGCCCTCCTGCGAGACCGCATGACTGTCAACTCTCTCATCCGCATTCTGCAGACCATTCAGGACTTCACCATAGTCTTGGAAGGATCACTCATCAAAGGAGTGGATGTGTAACCCAACTGGCTAGAAGCTCTCAGTCCAGACCCCTTGCTCCTGAACCTTCCCCAACTATGGGGACCGATTTGGACTTGTCTGATAAGGTAGTGAGTCACTGCAGGGGGCAACACACCATATTCCCCAATTTGAACAATCCTCACACTACAGACAAGGCAAAATGCTGTATTGTAGTTCATTTGAACCTGGAATTTAGTATAAAATAGAGTATTTTCATGTGTTAGATGTGTGTAAATATGCTATCTTCTTTAAGAAATTATATTACTCTAATAAGATACTTTTCTTAGATTGAATATTCCTGTGACTTAACATAAGTAGCTTAACCACATTGGGAGTTGGGAGGGAAAGAGTGGTGCTAGCCAGGAAGAAGCCAGTAAACACGTAATTACAGTGCAAGCCAGTCGGGCTTATTTTTTCCCTCCAGGTATCACAAAGGAACCCAGAATGCATTGTTATGTCATAGCCATCCATCCTGGTGTGTCTGATCCTTTGTATTGTGAATGTAAACAGCTTTACCTACTGTATGTGATAGTCCTCACTTCTATATTTTAAGTTACAGTTGGTTTCATACATTTGAATTGAGTCACTTCTCCAGTCTTTTGGAAAATCTTTTTCCGTCGGCACAAGATAAAGACACAGTTCAAATATTTTAAATACTGGACCCCAGGAGCTTGGCTGAACTGGAAAGAGAACACACAAAGCCCTGAGAAGTATGTTAAATTGTAGGATTATCACTTCTTTACACTTTGGAAAGATTAGCCTAGACTAACTTCATTCTTGGCATTTTTATTCTTGTTATGTGAGGTACTTTGAGGAGATGTGAATTTCAAAGTGTTGGTCTTACAGTTATAAGAACTGCAAACGGCAGTTTGATCCTGCACTTAAAATTTGGCCATCTACGCCCTGCAGCAGTTCTTACCTCAAGGATAATCTCAAACCCTGTCTTTGTTAGGTTCCAGTCACCTCCCCCCCTTCCTGTGCCCATCCCCCTCTCAGGAAATGGAAGGAATGTCTAAGAAGGAGGAGGGCTTGGTGTAGCTTGGAATGTTTTTGTGAAAGTATTTGTTGACCATGATAATGCAAATAACAGAGGGAAAGAGAAAGAATGAACCCTTTCTGGGTGTTTCAGGGCAAGTTTTATGTTCCTTTTCTAAGAAGGGGTAATAAATGTAAAACAACTGGCCCAGAGAAGGTAAAAGCCAGTACAGCACAGACTGACAAAATGGGAGCAGAACCAGAGGCGACAGTTTTGAAAGACCAAACATTGTGAGTAACTTTCCAGTTGGGTATTTTATAAGGAAGTTAAATAAACGTGGTATTAGCTAGTTACCTTAAGACTTCGTTTATGGTAGGTCCTGTAACCAATTAGGCGTTTGCACATTGTTAGCAGTGAAATTGCCCCAGCACTGCGCCGGGTTTTATTCCCAGTTGTGGCTGAGAAGCAAAGCCATGGCCTCTCAGGACCCCCGTACTGTCTTGAGGGTCCTGGGCTTTAGCCAACAGTATTGTTTCTCTTCTTGCCTGAAGGAAGAAACTAATGAACAAGTGCCTCACTCCCTTATCAAGCACTGTATTCAGCCAGGCGACCAAGGCACATCCCCTTTTAATATCTAACTTAGTATTTGAGGAGGAACGGGGAGTTGAAGGCCACATTTAGAGACCCACGAAGGGTTTAAGAACAGGTTTTTGGGTGACTTGGGTAGACTGGAGATTTGTTTGCCTGAGTCTAAAGTGTGTCTGCGTAACAACGCAACTCTTCCAGGATCATGGAAAGTCTATTATGGGACACTTCCAGAACCCATTTCGCACAGGTTCTTGTGTTGCCGTGATCAGAAACCACTGAATGATCAGGGCAGGGTTTTATTCTTATTACCTTCCTCATAAGACCATGCTTCTGGCACACTCTGGGCAGCCGAAGGATGACTTAGGTGAGCAGGCTAGCACTGAGTGACCATTTTACAGGTAGGAATACTTGAGGATCGGAGAGGTTAAATACTTACCCCACAGCTGGTCAGTGACAACAGAGTCTAGAACTCATGTTTTTTATTACACCAAGACTGCGTGACACTGAGCTCCGAGGCATTCATATTACGTCTTTGTACCCCTGGATCTTTATTCATACACCCAAGCAAGTAGGATATAAATATTACTGTCCATTTATAATAAGCATTTATAAGGATTAACATTCTTTTTAACAAATGGTTCTGAAGTGGTTGAGAATTATATGTTATAAAAACTGGGAGCAAAATTGGATTTGGGGCCTATGAATAAAACCATTACATTAAAAGTAATACCCAAAAATAAATTATATGTAAAGTTTTATCCCACTCTGTGTGATAGGACCATAACAATGGGAATGACCACTTTCACAAGAAATAGTCACACCAGAACTGACACATCTTCTAGAGTGCTGGGCCCTTTGAATTGGTCACATCAGGAGCCCATATACTTATTCCAGTGATCCAGCCAGGACTCCAAACATGTGGGGACCTCCTTCTGAGCCATCTGAATGGCCTACAGCCCATTCTTTTGAGTATTGCCAGTGATGGTAAATCTTGACCTTTCAGAAGAAATTTAATATTCGGAAACAACAAAAAGTTCTTACAATCCAAATTGATTAATAAAAAGGATGCTTAAGCAGAGTTTGAGGCCGCAAGGAAATTATTCTAAAGAAATAAGACTTCTCTCTTATGTGGCTTATAACTGTCCCTAAGCCAATACCAGAATATTTTGAGCAGGACAGTAGCAGAACCTTTAGAATGAATGTACATAATCGACTTTTGGAAGGACCGTACCTATTTAGAGGTATCCTTTTTGCTATATTTTTTTAAATCAGTATATTGCTTTATATAATTACACCTCAAAGTTTAAGTAAAAATCAACTTTGTAATTTTTTTTTCCTCAGAATAAATTAAAAGTAATGCCTGGAACCATAATTAGTATTTTCACATAATAATAGCTTAAGAGGAAATTATTTTAAAACTAAATTGCCAAAAATATTACCTCTTGAAACATCTAATTTCCAAGTGTTTTCCAAATGTCCTGAAACTCCTAATGTCAGCCTTTCTGACAGCGGCATTACACTTGTTGGTATTACGTGTGAGGCCCTACAAGCGGTGCCCTGGTTGGGGCTCACCAATGCCATAAAAACGACTGAGGCGCAGCGTGGAGTAGCATAAAGTGCCATTCCAGTTGGGGTAAAATCGGCCTTATAGAGAACAAAAGCAAGGCTTCCCAAGGCGCCCTCTCCCTCCCCTTTCCCACTGGGAGCAAGAATCTGATATAAGAAACCTAAACCTTGCAAGAGTCTGCAGTTGCCCTCTAAAATTTATTTTAAATGTTGCAGACATTTTTGAATCTTTGTGACCCTGTGACATTTACTTTAACATGCCTTTTTAAAAAATCATTTTAATGAGCTTCTGTCACACTACATGAATGATGAATGATATAGGGGAAATACTGAATTGCTTGTATCTCCTTTTTTTGGAATAAAGCACTGTTGTATGTAAATGTAAGTGAAAGAGAGGTAGAAACTATACGTTAACAGTTTGTGTGTAGTATATGTTGATGCCTCTAAGATATTTTGAAACAGGAGGCAACAGATGTGGACCTCAGATCCCCAGGGAAATATTTATTTGACAGCATTGAAAGTGTAGCTCTTAATCGAAATATCTTCTTTCTGCTAAGAATTATGATTTTTCAGTAGATTTTCACTTTGAGTATTGTATTTTCTCTGTGAGGTTTACAGAAGCTATCCTTTTCAACATGTTGAAGGGACAATCTGAACCTTAGCTATTTATATTTCAGTATTAACATACCTTCATTGAGAATGGAGTCGTGGCCTCTTCTCTACTTTTATAAAATGAATCCTGTTTCCAAGTCATCAGTTTCTTTTGAAGTCCCTGTTTCTTTCCTAAGCATTTGTTACATTACCATTTAGCTTTAAAAAGAGACAGAAACGAATAATAAACTTCTAGGTCCTTTATTTCTATTAAAATACATTTACAAATCTCTTGGATTTCCAACATGTTTTGAAGAGGGTACTGATGATCAGAGGAATCCAAGAAGAAATGCATTGTCCCAGATCTTCCTGGAGCTGATCATCCTCTCAAGGACAGAATAAAGATTAGCTCCAGAAATGTATCACATTGAGCAGTTGACACCAGAGGGACAAAAATATATATCAAAAAATTTCTCCTCATCTAAAGGAATCCAGGGCATCCTTGGGTTATGTGGGAGGGAATCATGCTTGATCCAATTTCCTGAATGAATTTGTGTGTGGCTCCAGTCTGTTCCAAACCTTGTTCACAGTAGAGAGGTATGGTAAGGAGTTCCTGTTGTCAATCAGCTGAGGGTGTTAAACATAGAAAAATCCTTCTATGTTACACTTGAGCCGTGTGTAAATGTACCCTGTGTATCTTTTTTTAAAAAATGAACATTTCTGCATTTAAATTATATTGTGTTTCTTTGTATTGTTAACAATGCATCAGAACTGGATTTTTTTTTTCTCATCTGAACATAATATAAAATTTAAAGAGTATTGTGATATCAAGCACTTTAACATACATATCAGAGAAACTGACGTGGGTTTTTCAGGTTTTGGAGTACATTTAAATATGACTTTTCATGCTTTGTTCTTTACAAATAAAACTGTGGGGTTGATACTTTGTTTTGCTTTGTTATTACAGAATCTTAATACTGAGTGGTAAGTGATTTCAGAAAGTAGAGGGATAAACCAAAACCTTTAAGTAAGTAGTAAAAATACTCCTGCTGGGCAACTGGTTATCCAGAAGAGGTTTAAAAAACAGCTTTTTTTAAGGTTCAAGAAAACCATACAGAAAAATCCGTTCTTGGCGTAAAAGCCTAAACGAAAAAGGAGAAATAAAATTTTTAGAGGAAAATACAGAACAGAATGCATTTATGAACTTAGGAAAGGGAAGTATTCTTAAGACACTCAAAAATAACAGAAGGCAAGGTTTCATTGACTACCCATTGTAAGCATTACTTAAGTCATTGCTTTAAGATACGGGCATACAGCATTTTATTTATTTTTTAAATTATTTATTTTTTTGCATATAGCATTTTTAAAAATTTTTAATGTTTATTTTTGAGAGTGAGAGACAGAGAATGATTGGGGGAGGGGCAGAGAGAGGGAGACACAGAATCTGAAGCAGGCTCCAGGCTCCAAGCCATCAGCACAGAGCCCGATGTGGGGCTCAAACTCATGAACCTTGAGATCATGACCTGTGCTGAAGTTGGACACTTAACTGACTGAGCCACACAGGCGCCCCTGCATATAGCATTTTAAACATACATACACATCAAATTCCTGCTGTTATGGGATTTATATTCTCTTTTTTTTTTTTGGAATTTGTTTTCTAATGAAGGAGTTAAATAGTGAACACGAGAAGTAATACACATTATACTTAGATAACAATAACAAGCAAAGAAGAGAGACTGAAAATATGATTGGGCCACTTGGAGAAGGACTGCAATTATAAATGGGTTAGCTAGAGAAGGCCTCACTGCAAATGGAGATGCCCTTAACTGGGATTAGAAAAAGTGTAGGAGAAAACAAGGCTGCAGGATCAATATCAAGAGCTTACTTTTGGGGTGCCTATGCAGCTCAGACGGTGAAGTGTCTGACTTCGGCTCAGGTCACGATCTCATGGTTCATGAGTTTAAGCCCAGCATCAGGCTCCCTGCTGTCTGTGCAGAGCCTGCTTCAGATCCTCTGTCCTCCTCTCTCTCTGCCCCTTCCTTCCCTGTTACTGCACTCTCTCTCTCAAAAATAAACACTGAAAAAAAAAATTACTTTTGAACCTAACTTTGGAATGCCTATTAGACATCCAAGTAGAGAAGCTTAGTAGGCACTTGCATGAATAGATTAGGAGTTCAGGGGAGAACAAGGATATATTTGTCAGGATCCAATCAAGAGACAGAAACCACAAGCTATTTGAAGAGGGATGGATTTTTTTTTATTTTTTTTTATTTTATTTTTTTAGTAAAATCCATGCCCAACATGGGGCTTGAACTCATGACCCCAAGATCAAGAGTTGAATGCTGTACCAACTGAGCCAGCCCGTCACCCCTGGGGGGGGGGGGGGTTGAATGTAAAAAACTATGTATGAGAGTTCTCTAGAGAAAAAGAACCAAGAAGTCATGTGTTTGTATGTGTGTGTATATGTGTGTATGTGTGTGTGTATATATACACACACACATACACATACATATCTATGTTTGTGTGTGTGTATATGTGTGTGTGTGTATACACACACACACACACACACACACACACAGATCTATTTTAAGGAATTGGCTAATGCAATTTTAGAGACTTGATAAATCCAAAATCTACAGGGTAGGCTGGTTAGGCTGGACAGCCAGAGAAGCGTTGTAGTTCAAGTCCAAAGGCAATCTGCTGACAGACTTCCTTCTTGCTCAGAGAAGGTCACTCTGTGTTCTGTTCAGGCCTTCAACTGATTTGATGAAGCCTACCCACATTCTGGAGGGTAATCTGCATTACTTGAAGGCCACCAATGTAAATATTAATCTTGTCCAAAGCACATTTTCACAGAAATATTCAGAATGTTTGATTAAATATGTTTGATTAACCATCATAAACTATAATAAGAAATTAGAATAATAGAGGATTTATTTACTAAGCAACAAAAAGAACGCTTAATACAAGAATAGCAAAAATAAACAATAGCATCTATAGGAAGCAGCCACTAACCGTAGGCTTAAAATGCCCTTTCCCTCAGGCTGAGAGCCAGATTTTGTTAGAAAGGGTAACACCAAGGTCCACTAGATGTCAAAGAAGTTTACTCAGTTGATGCACCAGTGGCACTTGGGAATCTGCCCTCAGGTACCAAGGAAGCATCCATGGGGAAATGCCATATCCCAGAAGCTGCTGGGAAGCTACTGAAGGTGGTGCCAGGGAAGCCATCCATGGACAGGTGCTATACCAGTAAAACTCAGTGCAGAGCACCCAAGGGAATGCCACACGAGGTGAGCTGCTGAGTACGAGGTGAGCCAGGAGCTTCCCACTGCAGAAGCTTGCAGAGGGGAGCACAGCAGAAACAGGAAGCCGAACTCCCTCCTCCAGTGCATTTCCAGTGCCATTTTTTTTTTTAATGTTCATTTGAGAAAGAGTGAGTGAACAGGGGAGGAGCAGAGAGAGAGGGAGACACACAATCTAAAGCGGACTCCAGGCTCTGGGCTGTCAGCACAGAGCCCAACAGGGATCGAGCTCACAAATTGTGAGATCATGACCTGCACTAGAGTCTGACACTGAACCGACTTAATCACCCAGGCGCCCTCTCTCCAGTGCATTCTACTGACAAAGGTTAACATTGTGCCAGCTGGCAAAGGAAAAATGTTTACAGAAGGGTCTAGCTTCATTGTCACAGAACGGGCAATAAAGGGTAGATTTGGAGCTGAGAGGCAATAAACTGATAACTGCCCCAGGTCCTTATATTCAGTTGTGGAGGAAACAAAGGAGGGGAGTAGGAAAATGCAGGAGGAAAAGAGACAATAGAGCAATATCTCCAAACTTTATGGTGCAATGATTTAGAGCAGAAATTGTCTGCCATATCCATTTGAACTTGGTCCACATGTATCTGTATGATCTACATCACTACCCTTTAAAATATTGACTTTAATTTAAAATGTATGTGTGTATATATATTAAAAATATATAATACATATTTTTATATATAATATATATTATATATATATAATATATATATATATATGAAACCAGTTAAAAAGGGTAGGAGGCTTTTGCAGTTTAAAGGAAAGAAGACCACAGGGGTAGCAATGAAGGTGATGGAAAGTGTTGGGTACTTGGCGTATTTTGAAACTAAAGGCAGAGAATTTCCTGATGGATTGTGGGGGATGAGCGAAAGAAAAGTCTAGAATAACTCTAAGCATTTTGGCCTGAACAACTGGAAGAATGAAGCTAGAAATTCTGTTAAGTAAGGATATGGGGAGAACAGGCTTTGGAGAAAGATCAGAAGTTCAAGTTTGGAGGGGCGCCTGGGTGGCGCAGTCGGTTAAGCGCCCGACTTCAGCCAGGTCACGATCTCGCGGTCTGTGAGTTCGAGCCTCGTGTCGGGCTCTGGGCTGATGGCTCAGAGCCTGGAGCCTCTTTCCGATTCTGTGTCTCCCTCTCTCTCTCTGCCCCTCCCCTGTTCATGCTCTGTCTCTCTCTGTCCCAAAAATAAATAAACGTTGAAAAAAAAAAATTTAAAAAAAAAAAAAAAAAAAGAAGTTCAAGTTTGGAGATGTTAAATTTCAAAAATTGATTAGATATCCATGGAAATGATGAACAGGAAATTGAATGTCTGAGTCTGGATTTTGTGAGCAATTGGACTTCAGATACAAATTTGGGAGTTGCCAACATACATAGATGGAATTTAATGTCTTAAAACTGGATGAGAATATAAAAGGAGTTATTAAATCATCTCCCAAAACATTCACTTTAATTCCATGATAGGCATATGGCATGATTTATCATGTGACATTTAGGTTTACCTCCCAAGTTTTCACTATTCTGTAAAATGCTATGATATAAAACATGTACATAGCTCCCAGTGTTTCACTATTCTGAATACCATAATGAACAAAATTCCTTGCTTTGTGAGAAACTACCATTTTTGTAGATCAAAGGCAAATGTTAACAACTGTATACGATTCAACCTAATATTTGTGATGATAATTCTTTTGGTTATCTTGACATGTTATAATTTGATTAAAATAGATACTGTAACCTAGATGGAGCAATTAATCTCTGGGCTGCAAAGCCTAAAAATAAATCACTCTAGTTAGAGCTAGCATGTGGGGCCAGATGTTTCCTAAAACTCCCATAACATAATCCTGAGGTCTGTCATTTACCTACCCATACCTTGTGTTCTTAAACGACCTCAAAACTTCTGGATTTCTCACTGACATCCTATTCAAAAACAGCAGAGCTTCCAAATACATGAAATAAAAACTAATGGAATCAATGAGAAAGAGACAGTCTCAAGTATAGTAGGAAAAGCACTTTTCTCAATTATTAAAAGTGCATATAGATAGAAATCAGTAGAGACATAGAGGACTTGGATAATACCATCAACCAACTTGACCAAATTGATATTTATAGAATATTTTCACGAATGGAAAGAATGTGTTCTTTCCAACAACACAAAGAACATTTACCAAGATTGACAATCTTTGGGGCAACAAAATAAGTATTAATAAATTTAAAAAGATACAAGTCATGTAAAGTATGTTCTCTAGCCACACGGTCAAAAAATGAATCAAAGTGAAAGCAAAAAGAGCATCTAAAGCAGCTCTTAAAGACAAATTGCTAGCAGTGAACACCTACCCTACAAAAAAGTTTTCTATGCTACATATGTAACATGTTACTAAGTTCCATCTAACATATATTAGTTTAGAAACAAAAATAAAAAATGAAAACTAACAAAAGAGACAGAAAATAAAGATTAGAGCAAAATCAATAAAACAGAAAAAGAAAAATCAATGAAACCAGAATTTTTTTTTTTTTTTTGAGAGAGAGAGGACGCAAGTGAGTGAGGGGGAGAGAGAGAGAGAATCTCAGGAGGGGCAGAGGGAGGCAGAGGGGTCGGGGGCAGAGAGAGAAGCAGGGCTCATCCAAAGCAGGGCATGACCTGAGCCAAAGTCAGATGCTTACCACTGAGTTACCCTGGCACCCCAGAAGGTAATTCTTTGAGAAATCAATAAAATTGTTAAACCTACAGCCAGATTGTTTAGAGAAAAAAGAAGAAAGATACAAATTGCCAATATCAAGAATGACAGAGTTGACATAAAAATAGATTCTACACATACTGAAAGGATAATAAGAAAGGACAATGGATAAAGAAGATGTGGCATGTATATACAATGGAATACTACTTAGCCATCAAAAAGAATGAAATCTTGCCATTTGCAACATCAATGTAGCTACAGTCAATTATGCTTAGCGAAATAAGTCAGAGAAAGTCAAATACCATATGATTTCACTCATATGGAATTTAAGAAACAAAACAGATGAACATATGGGAAAAGGAACAGAAAGGGAAGGAAACCATAAGAGACCCTTAACCATAGAGAACAAACTGAGGGTTGATGGGGGGGGGGAGGGATGGGCTAGATGGGTGATGGGTATTGAGGAGCGTGCTTGTTATGAGCACTGGGTTTTATATGTAAGTGATGAATCACTGAATTCTATTCCTGAAACCAGTATTACATTACATGTTAACTAACTAGAATTTAAATTAAAAATTTGGGAAAAAAAACTATTAAATTAATAACAAGGAAGAAAGAAAGAAGAAAGAAAGAAAGAAAGAAAGAAAGAAAGAAAGAAAGAAAGAAAAAAAGAAAGAGAAAGAAAGAAGGAAGGAAAAGGGGAATAATATGAACTTTTTTTTTTTTTAACG
>NW_024412407.1:18127458-18130257 GCF_014898765.1 Herpailurus yagouaroundi
AACTTTTTTTTTTTTTAACGTTTATTATTTTTGGGATAGAGAGAGACAGAGCATGAACGGGGGAGGGGCAGAGAGAGAGGGAGACACAGAATCGGAAACAGGCTCCAGGTTCCGAGCCATCAGCCCAGAGCCTGACGCGGGGCTCGAACTCACGGACCGCGAGATTGTGACCTGGCTGAAGTCGGACGCTTAACCGACTGCGCCACCCAGGCGCCCCTGAACAACTTTTTTAAAAAGTTTTATTTTGAAAAAGAAAGTTCAGAAGTTTGCAGGACACAAAGTTAAATGTACAAAAATCAGTTGTACTTCTATATGCGATAGCAGTATAAATCTGAAATACTTAGGAATAAATTTGACCAAAAAATGTGCAGGATCTGCTCACTGAAAACTACTTAGGGAAATTAAAGAAGCCCTAAATAGATACAGGAGTGCTGATGCATAGGGCACATGTACCCCAATGTTTATAGCAGCACTTTCAACAATGGCTAAATTATGGAAAGAGCCTAAATGTCCCTCAACTGATGAATGGATAAAGAAGATGTGGAGTACATATACAATGGAATACCAGTTGGCATTGACAAAGAATGAAATCTGGCCACTTGCAGCAACATGGATGGAACTGGAGGGTATTATGCTAAGTGAAATAAGTCAGGCAGAGAAAGACAAATACCATGTTTTCACCCATATGTGGATCCTGAGAAACTTAACAGAAGACCATGGGGGAGGAGGAGGGGGGGAAAAGTTACAGAGAGGGAAGGAGGTAAACTATAAGAGACTCTTAAGGACTGTGAACAAACTAAGGGTTGGTGGAGGGGTGGGGGAGAGGGGAAAGTGGGTGATGGGCATTAAGGAGGGCACCTGTTGGGATGAGCACTGTGTTGCATAGAAACCAATTTGACAATAAATTATATTTAATAAAAAATAAAAATAAAATAAAGAGGCCCTAAATACATGGAGAGATATGGTGTGTTCATAGAATAGTCAATATTATTTAGAAGTCAATTTAGGGGCGCCTGGGTGGCTCAGTCGGTTAAGCGGCCGACTTCAGCTCAGGTCATGATCTCGCGGTCCATGAGTTCGAGCCCTGCGTCGGGCTCTGTGCTGACAGCTCGGAGCCTGGAGCCTGTTTCGGATTCTGTGTCTCCCTCTCTCTGACAACCCTCCCCTGTTCATGCTGTCTCTCCCTGTCTCAGAAATCAATTAAAAAAAAAAAGTTTAAAAAAATTTAAAAAAAATTTAAAAAAAAGTCAATTATCCCCAAATTGACCTATAGAGTCAAAGCAATCCCATCCCAAATCCTAATAATCTTTTTTGTAGAAATTAACAAACCAATTCTAAAATTTATAATGAAAACAAAGGACCTAGAAGAGTCTAAATAACTTTGAGAAAAAGAGACAAACTTGGAAGACTTCTACTAACCTATTTCAACACTTATAATAAAGCTACAGTAATTTAGTGTGAAAAAAATTGAGGTAAATCTAGACAAATAGATCAATTGAACAGAATAGAAATGGTGGTAATAGACCCAGACATATATGGTCAATGCTTCAAAGAAGTTTCAAGAGCAATTAAGTGGCAAAAAGAATAGCCTTTGCAGTGACTGTTCACATGCAAAAGAAATGAAGTTTCAATCCACCCCTTATACCATACATAAAAATTAACTCAAAATGCATCATAGATACAAATGTAAATCCTAAAATTGTTAAAAAGAAAACAAAGGTAAATGGCTTTGGATGAGGCAAAGATTTCTTAGACATACCAACAAAAGATACGGTCCATAAAAGAAAAAGCTGATAAACTGGACTTAATAAAAATTAAGAATGCATGTTTTTTTTTCTAGTTTGAGATATTTATTGATCAGTGTAAACTCCAACACAGTACATCAACATGATTTTGAGCGTTTACAGGGGAAATGGTTCCTGGTTAAGTAGAAAATTATATGAATGACTTCCAGAAAACCTTCATTCTAAGCAGCTTTATAGTCAAACATTTCATTTAGAAGTCTGAGTCCTCTTTCTTCAGTTTGCTATAATCTATAATTACCGAGTAATTATAGATTACTCATTGATCATTGCATTGATCATTAGGACACACTTTATTCTGGATTCTGGGTTACTCTCTTCATCCCAATGGATATCTGGATTGAACAATGCCAGACACAAGACATACACTGCTGCTCCAGTACCTCCAGCTCCAATAAATATGAAGAGAGAAATCAAGCTTGAAGGCTTCTTGGCCTAACCAAGGATCTAGGGGAGCAGATCTTGTGGCAAAGGCCTCTGGTCTAAAAGGAGAGGACACTAAAGCCAGGCCCTAACTAAGTAGTCTCTGCCCAAAGGTACACTCTTTGAAAGCTACTATTTGGAGAATGCAAAGTTAAGCCACAGACTGGGAGAAAATACTAGCAAATCACAAATCTGATAAAGAATTTGTACTCAGAGTGAGTGTGTGCGTGCACATATACATACTTATATGTATGTATATATACATACATACACCTTCAAAATGTAATAAGATAAACAGCCCAACAACAAAAAGGAGCAATTAACTTGAATGGCCACTTTCACAAAGAAGATATATGGATATCAAAGAGCCCACAAAAAGATGCTCACCACCATTAGTTATCTCAGAAATGCAAATTAAGGGACTCCTGGGTAGCTCAGGTGGCTAAGCATCTGACTCTTGATCTTATCTCAGGTCTTGATCTTAGGGTAATGAGTTCAAGCCCCACATTGGGCTCCATGGAAGGAAGGAAGGAAGGAAGGAAGGAAGGAAGGAAGGAAGGAAGGAAGGAAGGAA
>NW_024412407.1:18130267-18168509 GCF_014898765.1 Herpailurus yagouaroundi
GAAGGAAGGAAGGAAGGAAGGAAGGAAGGAAGGAAGGAAGGAAGGAAAGATTAAAACTAAAATGAGATCCTACTACACACCTCGAAGAATGGCTAAATTTGAAAGGACTGATTACAGCAAATGTTGGTAAAGATATACAAAGCAACTAGAAATCTCATATATGGCTACTAGGAATATAAAATGGGACCACCACTTTGGAAAACAGCTTAGCAGTTTCTTAAGTCTGACATACACCTATCATATGATCAAGCCATTCTATTCCTAGGTAATTAATTACCAAAGAGAAGTAAAAGCATGTATCTACACAAATACTTGTACATGAATGTTCATCACAGTTTTATTTGTAATAGTCAAAAACTGGTATCAACCCAGCTGTTACCAACAGATGAGTGGATAAACAATTTGTGGTATATCCACACAACGGAATACTACTAGTAATAAAAAGAAATAAACTATTGATACACGCAACAACATGGATGAATCTCAAAATAATTATTCTGAGTTAAAAAGGGCAAAAATGAATACATACTATAGGATTACACTTGCATAAGATTAAACAAAAAATGTAAAGAATCTGCAGTGACAGAAGACAAATGGGTTGTTGCTTGGAGACAGGGTCCACTGAGCAGATGGGATGATAAAGAGGCACAAGGAAACTTTGGAAGGACATATTCATCATCTGGATTGTGTGATAGTTTCACAGGCATATACATGTGTCAAAACTTACCAAAATTGCACACTTTCAGTATGTGAAATTTGTTGACTGTCAATGATAGCTCAATAAAGTTTTTAAAAATCTATTTGAAAAGTTGAGAATACGTACATGGAAACTAAAACGGAAAAAAAAAAAAAAAAAACAGGCGGGGGGAGCCCAATAACAATGTGCCCATCATTCCCTTCTACCTCATTGAATGGGCTTCTTAGTACATCACTTGGTTACCCACAAGCACTTTGGACATCTTAAGACATTGTACACTCTGTGCCAAACATTGGAAGCAGGTCGGGTAAATCTGGACAAACCCAACAAGTGCCTAGAAGAAACACACATGACTGCAGTCACATGACACACTCCTTCAAAGAAGGCCAACTGGCATTTTAGCTTCTAGGTTTCCACAAGGCATATTATTACGATTCTTTTAAGGCCTCTCCTCAAATCCTTGCCTGGCCGTGTCCATCAAACCTAAAGTATTTTATCACAATCCCCAACCACCACTGAAAAACCCTCCTTAGACCAGTCTTCCAACCCCAGTAAAAATCCAGACTTTGCCCTTTTGCCCTCTGATACGCTGCTAAGGCTACTCAAAGTAATACTCTTCCTCACTGTGCAAGCAATAAATGGATTGTTTTACTGACAATTCAGGAAGCCAGGATTCAAGATTATTGATCATTCATATTTTTTCTTCTGAATTATAGTAATTTTTGCCCATTTCTTCATTTTGAACGTATATTTTGGTTTTGATTTGCAGTTTGAAAACTTTAAATCTTTTCTTTGCACTACTTGATGTAAATATTTTCTCGCTTTCCTCTTATTTATTTTTGTTTAAAGTCATTATAAAAACAAAAACAAAAAACAACTTTTGGTGCTGTACAGCCTGGGTTCAAATCTCTCCTGCTACTAGCTGAGGACCCTTATGTATCAGGTAACTCTCTGTGAACCCAGATTCCTCATCTGCCTCCCATGGAAATTAAGCTCCATGAAAGAAGGCATTTTCCACTGTTTTGTTAACTGTTGTATCTTCCACTCTAGGAACAGTGCCTGATACATATAATAAATGCTGGAAAAATATTTGCTAAACGAATGAATCTATAAAGCCAGAACAATCTTATTTACCTCATGCGGTTGTTGTTAAGAATCTACTAATCCTCATGAATTTTAGTCTAGAACAGTGCCTGGCACACACTAGGAGCGCAAGAAATGTCAGCTTCTCCCGTCACCCAAACCCTGCCTCTCAGAGAAGTTTTACCTGAAAGTCTTCCCTCCCACCCCCATCTCCCCTCAGTTAAGTCTTTCCTTTTCCTGCTCCCACTCCTCCCACAGGATTCGCACCATTGTTCTCCTTCAGTGTGGCTCACGTGTGACCAGAAGTTCTTCACCTTTGGGCAGCTGTGAGCCCCTCTGAGAATCCAAGGAAAGTTATGAACACTCTCCCCAGAAAAACGCACCTATGCACACACAACACAGACTTTTCCGTACAATTTCAGGGAGCTCACAGAATCCTGCCACTAAACTGCCATTTTAGATTCCTTAATTAAGTGGATATTAACGTCAAAGACTCCTTATTGCTTCCGAGCAGCAAACCTCAACAGGTCACAGGAAATTCCCAGCGCTGATCTTTAGTGCAAGGGTCAGAGTCCAAACCCGGCGTCCCGACCGGAGCTCCTCTGAGATGCAAATTGCCCTCCGCCCTTCGGGCCCAGGGCGCCTATTGTTCTTCCCCGCCGCATTTCAGAGCCGACCCCTCACCCTGGCGGGGGGAAGGGCGCTGCGGGGGAGAAAGGGAGTTTCTAAATGGAAGCAGAGGGCTCTGGTAGGTTCTAAGATCACTTGCAAACTGTGGCAACCCTGCTCGTGACTTAGTTCTCTCAGGCTCCCAGTCGGTAAGCAACAAGCCTTAACTGCCATTACGACCCCTGTTCCTTGTCTTCTGTAACTGGAACGAGGGATAAAACGGGAGGCTGTCCCACTGCCCTTTCAGGAAGAAAGACTGTCCTGTCCTGTAACGAGGTGAAGCGCTCAGGCCCAGGGGCTAGCCACGTGACTTCGTATAAATCTTGTAACCGTCCGAAGCCTGTTTTGCCTTAGGAAGTATGCGAGTAGCAGCACAGACCTCATACTTTCCCTGCGCGAGGGAGAGGTGACCAAATCGCCTACACAATGTGTTGCACCTGGAAGCGCCCGTGACTGTTAGCGGTTAGGTGTTAATACTAAGGAGCAACTCAGGCCAAGGACGCCGTGGGGCTGGCGTCGCTGCGTGGGGTGGAAAGCTGAGCGCGGGGGAGCTCTGAGCTTGCGGCCCCCACCCCACGCCCCGAAGCCCGGCTGTGTGCGGACGCCTTCACCCTCCAGTCTAGGTGGTCCATGGCTTCTTTGTGTTCTAGGGCTCTCCATGACAAACGCAGACACCCTGGAGGGGCTCCACCGCCTTCCCTCCCTCCAGCGCGGGTTAGGACTCCCCCACGCACGAATGGCTCCGTCCCCGGGCCAAAAATCAGTAGACCCAGACAACCTGAAGGGTTGGTTCGGCCTTTTCTTTCATTCTTCTGATTAGAAACAGTCCCAGAGGCGACGCGATTTGCCCGAAGTCTGCAACTTCCTGGAACTGGAAACCAATCGGAAGACTTCCGCGTCGCGGCGCTTTCCGCCGTGATCAGGTTACCCAGCGCCTCGGGACCTGCTTTTGAAAAGGAGGTCGACCTGGGAGAGCCGCTGAACGAGATACTCTTCGGAATCGGTAACTGCTTATGGCAGGCGGTGAGAGAGTGGGGGTGATACAGTGTGGAACCTGCGTCCCCCCAAAACATAATGTCAACACTTTCAAATTGCTTTCCGAGATCCCGAATTTTAGGGGGTGCATCTTCGGGGGGGGGGGCCTGGGAGCTTACCTGTTTTGTTTACCCGCCCAAGTGCCTAATGCAGAGTAGTTACCTAATAAATATTTGCCGAGCGGATGACTGCACAGCCGAATGAGCCCCGTTCCATCATAGGGATGTAGGAGGATTTGCGGAGCCAAGCCCCACCTGGGAGGCACCTAAGTCCTTGCCAGTTTTCTCAATTATGGCTCTGCAACGAATATCCTCTGTGCATAAATCCTTGACTGCATCTCTTGATTATTTCCTCAGGATATTTTCCTCGAAGTGGGATTACTGGGTTGAAGGGTATGCACATATGTAAGGCTCTTGATTCAGAGTCCCTCCAGCCGCGCCAGAATGAGTGAGTCAGCTTCCCAGCAAGCTGGCCAAAACTCGGTATCATCGGCCTTCATTTTTATTTCTGTCTCTTTTTTTCTTTGCCATCTTGATAAGATAATGATATCCCATTTTATTTGCATTTCTTTGTGGACTAATTAGGTGGAGATTGGACTAACTTTAAAGAAATATCCTTAAGGAGCACCGAGAAATCCTGTGTGGAAAAGGAGACCGTGACACCAGGCACATTCTGCCCAGTGAGGTGAAACCAAAGGGCTCCAATGGTCTGGTGTGATTTGACCAGAAGATGTAAACACATTTGAGCCTTGCTCCAGAGGCTTCCCCTGAGCAAGGGAGGGGAAGCTGTGACTTACTAGCTTCCCTATGTTTGTTATTTTTTGTTATTTTCATTTCCTGATGAGGAGTAAATGTTTCATAAAGCAAATGAAAACCCTGTGTAATTATCTTTAAGGACAGCAAGAAAAAGTAGAAGTGGGAAAACTAGTTCACTTTAACGTCATGGGAAAGGGGGAGGGGGGAGGGGTGAAGTTTGAAGCCTGTTTCCAGGCGGTGGGAGGGAAGTCCCTGAAGATGGGGCTGGCAGTGGGGCGGGGAGGGAGTGAGCAAGAGGCTTCCCAGGGCTCTGGAGACGTCCTTCTGGAAAGGCTGCTATGTATTTGTAGCGCTTTTGAGGCCTGTGGTCCCTGGGGACCTGGAAGGGGCGTTTAATGGACTTTTGAGGATCAAAGTCAGATTGCCAGGGACAAAGGAAGGTTGTGAGGAAATGGAGGCCACTGCATCTCCGGCCGTGCTCCGGAAATGGGGAGAAGGTACCTGTGGCATTTTCCCCGGACAACGGGAGATGGTGGTCCCTAGAGCTTTTGTGGGCTGTGAAACGGTGGGCGCTTCTCCCCCAGTCAGAGCCGCTCCCCAGCTCTTACGATATCCGCTAGGTTCTTTTATAAAGCACACCCGAGAGGATAACTGATTTGCCAATGTTTACAGGCAGTTTTATTTACTAATCTAGCTCTCATTTACTGTCAACTAAATTTATAGTCCTAATTACAGTCCTCAGCATTTTCCTGATAATAAACATACAGGATGTGTTTTATGTTTGTTTGTTTTTTTTAACTGTGGGGGAGTTTATTTTCTTGATTACTTTAAATTTCCTATTAAAGTCTTAAATTTAACCATCAGCTTCTCACAACAATCTATGAACTTTTCTGCCACTTTGATTCTTCTAAAAGGGCTCAAGCCAAATGCGAACCAGGGGTTCTTAGAGGTTTCAGTGAATGATTTCAAAGCCTTGTCACACTTCAAAATCACTTGGCGGCTTTCAAAAAATTAGTTTTCCCTCCCTCTTGGGAGACTAATTTTTGTAGGGCTGGGACATACTCAGAAACTAGTATTTTTGAAAAACCTCCTCAGTGATTCTTAAGTTGCTGCTATAAAAGCCAGTTTTGGGAAACTGTTGTCTAAATGCTAAATCTGTTTTGTCTGTCTTGTTTGTTTGTTTTTATTTAAAGAAACTCATGCTTGTGGAGCAAGCAGGGAAGGGGTTGGGGGTGGGGGTAGAGAATCTCAAGCAGTCTCCACGCTGTCAGAGCAGGGCTCTCACCCATGAATTATGGAATCGTGACCTGAGCCAAAACCAAGAGTCGGACGTTTAACCAACTAAACCACCCAGGCACCCCTATTTTGTTTGTCTTTTAGTGAAATTTGGAAATGGCAGCTTTAACTTCCAAAATGTTAAATAATGCTTTGCATTTCCGGAAAATACTCTTTTTTTCACCTCCATCGCCACCCACCCAGGGCTTGAACTTCCTGAACCCTTCAGTCCTTCCTTACCTAACACTTGATGCCGGATGATGCCATTGTTTTCACCAATCCGTGTCCCCTCTGGTTTTCCTGGATTCCTGCTTTCTCCCTGTGGCAGCATGTTTTGGGCTTTCTTTTGTGAATGACAGTTGGCCTTTCTTCCTGTGCTTTCTTAAGCCCTGCTGCTCTTCAAGGTGTCCTGGATACTTGAGGTAACGGACCAGGCGCCATAGAATCCACTCGCACAACTGGCATAAGGTGCTGTGACTCTCAGATCTTCACCTCTCACTGTTTCTTTGGGAAGTCTCCAGGTCCCCACATTTCAACTACCTACCAAGCATTTACTCTTAGATATCCCACAAAGCACCTCAGACTCAGTGTTTCTCAAATATTACATCCCTAGCTATGTTTGTTTCTGTGAGGTTTTTTGTTTGTTTTGGGGTTTGTTTTTTTTTTTTTTTTTTTTTTTTTTAGTAATTTCACCCAAAATGGTGCTCGAACTCACCACCCTAAGATCAAGAATCACACACTCTTCCTACTGTGCCAGACAGGTGCCCCTGTTCTTTGTGTTTTTTATCTCAATGAAGGGCTCTACCACATTAGTCAAGCTAGAAACATGGGGGTAACCCCATTCATTCATTTAAAACCACTATTCTAGGCACTGGGGATAACAGAAACTACAAAAAGTCGTGCCCTCCAAAAACTTGTATTCCAGAAGGGGAAAACAGAGTAAGGAATCAGTCCCCAAATCTAACAGATTCCAACTTATTATTTTTTTAAAGGTGAGCCAGCTTTTTTTTTCTTTTTTTAATATTTATTTTTGAGAAAGAGCAAGTGGGGCAGGGGCAGAGAGAGAGGGGGACAGAGGATCAGAAGCAGGTTCTATGCTGACAACAGAAAGCCCGATGTGGGGCTCGAACTCAGAAGCCACAAGATCATGAATGGAGCTGAAGTCAGACACTCAACCAACTAAGCCAGGCAGGCACCCCCAGATTCCAACTTCTAATATCTCTAGACTCTGTCTCTCCAGTCACCACCTTAGTTCAAACCCTTGATGGCCTCCCTCTTTTTCTTACTCCCTCCAGCCCATTCTCCCCACAGCAGTGGGGAGCTGAATCTTAAATTGTAGCCTCTAGCTTTAAGCTTTCCATCCCTCCAGGAGAGAGTCTTTCTTTGCAAATCTGGGTTAAAGGGTTTTATAGCCTCTAGGCCCTGCTGGCCTTTCCATCACTCATCTCCACCCAAGTGAGCCACACTCTCCTCAGGCCACACTGAATTATAGCTGCAGGCTTCCCATACCTGCCATTCCATGCCTTCCCTCCTGCTTAGCTGACTCCTTGTCTGCTTTGCAGGTCTTAGCTCAGGTACTATGACAGGCAGCTTCTGAGGTGGCCTCCACTGATCCCTGGCTCCTCATATCCAGCCCTTGGGATTCTGAAGAAAGGAATGTGGCAGAAGCTGCCTTGTTGTGAACTGCTCTGTGATGAAGGCCATGTGACAAGGAGCAGAGGGAAGCCTCCGGCCAAAAACCTGTGAGGAACTGAATCCTTCCAGCAATGATGTGAGTGAGCTTGGCACAGGGATCCCCCCCCCAAGCTGGGCCTTCAGATTGGATGGCCGCCCCAGCAGTCAGCATTAACCGCAACCTCATGGAAGACCTTCAGCCACTAGAGGCAGGCAGCCAGTTAAGTCATGCCTGGATTCCTGACCCAAAAAAAAAAAAAAAAAAAAACCTGTAAGATAATAAATGTTTGTTGTCTTAAGCAGCTATGTTTTTGTTAATTTATTACACAGAAATAGATAACAAATAAACTTCTGGACCCCTGCCTCTCCTCCACACCCAATTCAGTGCCCTTCTGAGTTATAGGGTCTGGTATCTCCACCTGTCATCCCCAGTACTTAGCCCTTAGTATTATAATTAGGGATCTATGCATGTCTGCACCCCTAGAGTATGGGCTCTACCAGGAAAAGGAAGAGAGGGAAGAAAGTCACTATTTTCCCTCTCAAGACTCTGAATCCCTGCTCTGCTTTGGCCACGTTTTTGTACAGCCACAGTGTCCACAGTGATAGCCCCAAAGTGCACCTATAACCCCAGGAAGACCCTCTGGCCCGCTGGAGCCAAGCCTCCCTGCCCTCTCCTCCCAGAGACACTTGTGTGCATGCGCACACACTCACATTTCGGGCCCACTGCCCTCTACTCGAGAGTGGGTGGAGTCACTCCTTGCGCCTTACACACACACCCTCAGGCTACACTTTTGTGGGTTTTCTGAATGAAAGGTGGGAGGGAGAGCCACCTTCTGCTTTGAATTGCCCAGTTCCTCCACCTTTATTTGCAGCCAACTGAACTGTTCTAGGAGGACATGGGTGTGAGTCCCCTGGGGGAAAAAAAAGAAAAAGAATGCAAGTACTTCTGGCTGCTTTCATTTTCTGGTGTCTCAACCCACAGGCCACTCGCTATCTGACTCAACCCTGAGATCTGAATGAGGTGCTACCTCTGGGTTCCCAGAGTGCTCTGTGGCACCTCCCTTGGGGCAGATAACAGCGCTGTCCTCTGGGCTCCTGTGCACTCTCCTGCCCTTTGTTAGACAAAGGACAGTGCCCTTGGCCTCCTATGGCCCTTCTGTTACCCTGTGTCAGCTCTACATACAAGGGCGGCAACTGCCCCAGACCCCCCAGGCACACTTCCTACCACCCTCAATCCTCCATCCCCTCAACCAATCTACCAACGTGTCTGTTGTGTCCAAGCTGGATGGATAAAATTTTTTAAAGACACGCCTGGGTATGAACACACCTCTTTCTAGTTAAGAAGTTTCCAATAGCATTGCATCTCTGGCATGTGCTTCTGTCCTGTTTGCCTTCCTCCGGCACTCAGGGGCAGATTTCCTCTTGGCCTTCCTTCTGTGACTGCTTTCTGCTCAGCTGCTCATGTCGCTAACAAGGTTATACCCATCAACTGTGCTCTAGACGTGTCATAGTATGATAACAGGAAGGACCCGGACTTGGGGGTGACAGATCTGCCACTTACTGTATTTGATCCTGGCTGGGTACCCAAACTAGGCCTCATCCTCCGATTGGGTCTACGAATAAGCTGTTTCCCTCTATTGTTCTGAGATTAAATTAAATAAGCTGTGAGAAGCATGTAGTAGGAGTAGTAAGTGTTCAATAATGGCTTCGTGTGTGTGTGTGTGGTGTTTTAAGTTTATTTTGAGACAGCACAAGCAATAAAGGGGAAGAGAGAGAGGGAGAGAGAGAAAGACAGAGACAGAGAGAATCCTAAGCAGGCTCCACACTATCAGTGTAGAGCTGATGTAGGGCTCAAACTCATGAACCGTGAAATCATGACCTGAGCCGAAGTCCAGAGCCAGACGCTCAACCGACTGAGCCACCCAGGCGGCCCAAGTTCTTGTACATTTCAAAAAAAAAGACCTCAACAATCTTTGTAATTTTTCCTTGAAAATGCAGAAAGCTAAAGATTGTTAATGTCTAGTTGAAAAAGTGCTACATTCGTTTTATTTGTCTTTTTGGCAGGAGATAGAGTAGGAGAAAGTTGAGGGTGATGTTAGGGGACCGCTGGCTTCCTGGTTTTTGATCGGACTCTGCTGCTGTTGTGGAGAAATGCTGTGGAAACCAGCTGCTCAAATGCCCGAGGAATGGATGTGCCTGAACCTGCCCCTGACTCCCAGGTGGTAAGGTGTTTGTCATGCTTGTGTTCCAGTCTCTGTGCCTCTGCTCTGGCTGTCACTGTGGAGAGCAAAGTGCCCCCATCATGAGTTCCCTTCCTGACATTATCTCATCAGGTTGATATGTGAATTAAAGGAGATAATGAATATAAAGAAAATAATCCAGTGTCCAGAATAGAGGTCAGCAAACTTCATTCAGCCCCTAGGACAAATCCAGCCCTGCCACCTGGTTATTTCTTTTATTTTTTTAATTGAAGTATAGTTCACATACAGTGTTATATTAGTTTCAGGTGTACAATACAGTGACTCAACATTTCTATACATTTCTCAGTGCTCACATCATGATAAGTATATTCTTTTTAAGTTTATGTATTTTGAGAGAGAGAGAGCGCATGTGCGAGCAGGGAAGAGGCAGAGGCAGAGGGAGGGGGAGAGAGAGAATCCAAAGCAGTCTCCATGCTATGGAGCCCAACACGGGGCTCGATCCCACAAACGCTGAGATCATGACTTGAGCTGAAATCAAGAGCCAGACCCCTAACCAACAAAGCCTCCCAGGTACCCCATAGTAAGTGTACTCTTGATCCCTTTGTCTACTTCAGCCCTGCTCCTACCTGCCTCCCCCTGCCACCTGTTTTTGTATGACCCATGAGCTAAGAAATGTTTTCACATTTTTAAATAGTTCAAAAAATTTTGAAAGAATAAAATTTTGTGACACCTGAAAATTATATGAAATTCAAATGTAAGTGTTCAAAAAAAAAAAGTTTTATTGGAACACTGTCAAGCTCATTCATTCATTGTCCACGGATGCTTTTGTGCTTTTCTGGGATGAGTAGTCGCAACAGGGTATGAACTGCAAAGCTTAAAATATTTGCTATCTGACCCTTTACAGAACAAATTTGCCAAGGGGTGCCTGGGTGGCTCAGTCAGTTAAGCGTTGGACTTCAACTCAGGTCATGATCTTGCGGTTCATGAGAGTGGTGTCAACTCAGAGCCTGGAGCTTGCTTCCAATTCTGTGTCTCCCTCCCTCTCTGCCCCACCCCCACTTGCACTCCGTCCTCTGTCTCTCAAAACTGAATAAATGTTGAAAAAAAAAAAAACAAGTTTGCCAAAAGCTCCAGTTGAGGTCCAGCAGTGATCATAAGAGTTATATGAAGCAAGACTTTTATTAATCAGTTAACCTAGCAGTCTCCACCTTTGGCCACAGTGAAGAACCTTCCTTAGGTGCCCCATTACACTTCCTAACTGGTTCTCCTTTACAACTGCAGCTTATCCTGTAGCAAATCAAGTATGAAGTTTATATTT
Organism: Herpailurus yagouaroundi; assembly: GCF_014898765.1. Lineage (NCBI taxonomy): Eukaryota > Metazoa > Chordata > Mammalia > Carnivora > Felidae > Herpailurus > Herpailurus yagouaroundi. Next base: position 18,140,975 of record NW_024412407.1, read on the forward strand.
CCAAATGCAAACCTGGTCTCATATGTTCAGGTTTATGTTTATCTTATTTAATTTCCACAGCAGTCCTATGACAGTGGTATTATGACCCTAGTTTTACAGATGAGGACCCTAAAGCCCATAAAATTTAGGTAATTTGCCAAAAAATTATATAGCTTGGGAAATGGCAGTAATAAGTTTTCTGAGGCAGTTTCAGTAAGTATTCTCACCACGCACGCTGCCTCTCTCTGCCTCTCTGGCTTTGTTTATTCTATTCTGTATGACCCTTGGTCACTTCCTGTTTGGGGTGTGCACCCCAATCCCACACGGAAATCAAACATCAGTCCCCTGTCTACCAAGATGAATAGCTAATTCTCTGGTCGACTCTAATTCGCTGAAGGGTAAAAGCTAACCTCAGCTACGCCTTCCACTCCTAGGTAACATTTTAATCCCAGCGTATTTAAACACTATCCTTCTGGAACCTACACCGCTGGCTTTTGCCGGGGGTCTCTCTGTTGGCGGACACTCTCTGTGGGAAGAGAACACAATGGCGGGTTGATGGGAATTTCTATTTGGACAAGTGTGACTCTATTAAAATCATACTATGCAGACTCTCACCTTTTCACAGGGCACTTGTGTAATCACATATGTGTTCATTTTGACAAAACGAAAAATGTTCTTCCTTTGTACTTTTCCATTTGGGTGCCTCATGCTGGCTAGTAATGCCAACTTGTAGCAAAGGAAAAGCCCCGAGATAATGTTAAATTCAACGGTACAGTATTTATTTACACCAAGCTTAGTAGTAAACCTTGGTGCTATTTTCTTTTTCTTCATCTTTCTTATAGAATCTAGACTTATTTTGTCTCTATTTTCATAGTCCTTTTTAGACTGTTACTTCAAATCAGTCTTTTCCCTTCTGGATACATTTAATTTCTCCTGCATGGAGCCCATCCCCATGTGGCCACTCAGAAGCCAGGGCAGGCCAAGGGGAGAAGAGCACTGAGTTCGTTTGTAGCATTGGCTTTGAAGCAACGACTTCCAGTGACTATGCTTTCAGGAAGTGTGCACTATACTTCTGGGGGCCCAGTGCCAGTTGAAGAGCTTAAAGACCCAGTTGAAGGTGTCTTGCTAAGTAAGTTTCTGCTTTCCTGGAAAAGCAAGTTTTAAATAGTAAATGATTTTATTTTTTTATTTTTTATTTTTTTTAATTTATATATGAAATTTATTGTCAAATTGGTTTCCATACAACACCCAGTGCTCATCCCAAAAGGTGCCCTCCTCAATACCCATCACCCACCCTCTCCTCCCTCCCACCCCCCATCAACCCTCAGTTTGCTCTCAGTTCTCAACAGTCTCTTATGCTTTGGCTCTCTCCCACTCTAACCTCTTTTTTTTTTTTTCCTTCCCCTCCCCCATGGGTTCCTGTTACGTTTCTCGGGATCCACATAAGAGTGAAACCATATGGTATCTGTCTTTCTCTGTATGGCTTATTTCACTTAGCATCACACTCTCCAGTTCCATCCACGTTGCTACAAAAGGCCATATTTCATTTTTTCTCATTGCCAAGTAGTATTCCATTGTGTATATAAACCACAATTTCTTTATCCATTCATCAGTTGATGGACATTTAGGCTCTTTCCATCATTTGGCTATTGTTGAGAGTGCTGCTATGAACATTGGGGTACAAGTGCCCCTATGCATCAGTACTCCTGTGTCCCTTGGATAAATTCCTAGCAGTGCTACTGCTGGGTCATAGGGTAGGTCTATTTTAAATTTTCTGAGGAACCTCCACACTGCTTTCCAGAGCGGCTGCACCAATTTGCATTCCCACCAACAGTGCAAGAGGGTTCCCGTTTCTCCACATCCTCTCCAGCATCTATAGTCTCCTGATTTGTTCATTTTGGCCACTCTGACTGGCGTGAGGTGATATCTCAGTGTGGTTTTGATTTGTATTTCCCTGATAAGGAGCGAAGCTGAACATCTTTTCATGTGCCTGTTGGCCATCCGGATGTCTTCTTTAGAGAAGTGTCTATTCATGTTTTCTGCCCATTTCTTCACTGGGTTATTTGCTTTTCGGGTGTGGAGTTTGGTGAGCTCTTTATAGATTTTGGATACCAGCCCTTTGTCTGATATGTCATTTGCAAATATCTTTTCCCATTCCGTGGGTTGCCTTTTAGTTTTGTTGGTTGTTTCCTTTGCTGTGCAGAAGCTTTTTATCTTCATAAGGTCCCAGTAATTCACTTTTGCTTTTAATTCCCTTGCCTTTGGGGATGTGTCGAGTAAGAGATGGCTACGGCTGAGGTCAGAGAGGTCTTTTCCTGCTTTCTCCTCTAGGGTTTTGATGGTTTCCTGTCTCACATTCAGGTCCTTTATCCATTTTGAGTTTATTTTTGTGAATGGTGTGAGAAAGTGGTCTAGTTTCAACCTTCTGCATGTTGCTGTCCAGTTCTCCCAGCACCATTTGTTAAAGAGACTGTCTTTTTTCCATTGGATGTTCTTTCCTGCTTTGTCAAAGATTAGTTGGCCATACGTTTGTGGGTCTAGTTCTGGGGTTTCTATTCTATTCCATTGGTCTATGTGTCTGTTTTTGTGCCAATAGTAAATGATTTTAAAGAAGCTCGTTAGGAAAGGCATATTTTACCTCCTTTTTCTGTCATCATTATAATAGAGGATTCAATCAAGTTTAATTTATTCAGCCAGGTGCCTATGGACGCTGCCTCGTTTGTTTGGCTTTGTTTTCACAAAATCCCTTGTCAACTGTGTTCCCAGCGTCAGTGAGCTAATCCTTCCCCTCTGTCAGATCCATGGTAGACAAAGGCCACTAACACAAAGTCTCCACAATGAGAACGGCAGAGGATCTATTAATCTGTCAGTTGCCTGTGAATTATGGCCGAGATATTTGCCCAACATATGGCACAAGGTTATCACGTTGTAAAAGCCACTCATTTGAAGCCAAACATCCATGCATGCACACACTCATAACTAGTGGATAAAAACATTATGCCCAAGGACAAGTCTTCTTGGGGATTTGAAGCTACCACTAAATAACAGTAGAGTTAATCTATTGGGGGTGTTTTATTTTCTATAGTATAAAAATAAATTTGAGATGAAATAAAATCACAGCAGCTTTCAGGGATAATGTAGATAAACAGCCGCATTTAGTTCTAATCCACAGTTAGGACTGAGGGGCATGGTCCTCTGACAGGAAAGAGTTCTATAACCAGAGTCCATCTCATCCGTGAGGACACTTCAATGGGAAGAAACAATGGGATATCATGGAGGTGGGTGCCACCTGACCTTCAGTCAGGGCCAGGAAGTTTAGTTCTCACCTTCGCAGATGCAGAATCTTAATCAGTAGCCCAAACAGGACTCAGATACTAACTCACTAACAAAGCTCAAAGATAGGAATATATAAAAGAGAATGCCACATTATTCATTTCCAATGAAAAATACAACTGCCCAACTTTACAGGTATTGAGTCAACCTAATCAAAGAATTCCCCCCCTGCCAGTAAAAGAGACCCATAGCAGAACATTCCTGTGTGAGCCAAAGCTTACGGTGGGCATGCGCCTTGGGGGACGGTGGTTGCTGGGTAGAGGAGAGAAGTGGCCACAGTGGAGCTGATACAATGGGAGTAGCGTTAACCACTTTCAGAGTCCCGGAATAGTTTTTTTTTTGTTTTTGTTTTTTTTTAATTTTTTTCTTTAACGTTTATTTACTTTTGAGAGAGAGAGAGAGACATAGCGTGAGCGGGGAAGGGTCAGAGAGAGAGAGAGGGAGACGCAGAATCCGAAGCAGGCTCCGGGCTCCGAGCTGTCAGCCCAGAGCCTGATGCGGGGCTCCAACTCACAAGCTGTGAGATCATGACCCGAGCCGAAGTCGGACGCTCAACCAACTGAGCCACCCAGGCGCCCCCCAGAATTGGTTTTGAACTCCCACGGGGAGTCAGGTATAGTCCAAAGCTGGTCAAAAGGTATAGGGAGGTTTTATGAGAAACTCTATGTGATTCTGACAAAAGGCCATTCAGAGTTAGAAAAGAGGCCCTGTGTTCGCTTCCTGGGGCTATGTAACAAAGTACCACAAACTGGGTGGCTTAAGAAAACACAAATTTATTTTCTCACAATTCTGGAGGCTAGAAATTCAAAATCAGGGCATTGGCAGGGGTGGTTCCTTTTGAGACACGGTGGAACGATCTGTTCCACGCCTCTCTCCTTGCTGCTGGTGACAGGTGGCAATCCTTGGCGTCCCTTGGCTTATAGATGCGTCACTCCAATCTCTGTGCCTCCTTCTTTACACAGTGTTCTCCCTGACCACACTCTAGCCAGGCTCCCAACTTTCTTCTCAACAGGGCCTCAACTTCCGAGTTCCATGTCCTTCTGTGGGTCACCCCATTTTAGCCAGAATTTTCACTCTCAACATCTGATTGGGTCTGTCATCCTCCGTCACACCCCCAGGTGATATCTGCCTCCACTGGGCCGCCTGCAGCAAGAATCCTGTTAGGTTAGCCTAGCAAAAAATTCCCTCCTTACCTCTGATGTTTTTTCCTAGTAATTGTCCATCCACTGACCCCCACCCTGCTCCCTGGCTATAAATTCCCACTTTGCCTTGTGTTCCGGGTCAAGATTAATCTCTCTCCTGCCAAAACCCTATTGCAGTGGTCTCTACACCTACTGCCATAATACCCCGGAATGAAATCTCCCTTCCTATTATTAACAAGTATCATGACTAACATTTTCTTATAAGGACACCAGTTATATTAGATTACTGGCTCACACTACTCCAGTGTGACCCCATCTTAACTAATTATATCTGCAATGCCCTTATTTCCAAATAAGATCACGTTTTAATGGGTGCCTGGGTGACTCAGTCACTTAAGCATTGGACTCTCTCTCTTTTTGTTAGAGACTCTTTTTCGTTTGTTTATTTATTTATTTTGAGAGAAACAGAGCGCAAGTTGGGCAGGGGCAGAGAGAGAGGGAGAGAATCCCAAGTAGACTCTGCACTCAGTACAGAGCCCAATGCAGGGCTCAAACGCACGAAGCTGTCAGATCATGACCTGAGCTGTAAGCAAGAGTCGGACGCTTAACTGACTGAGCCATCCAGGTGCCCCAGCATTGGACTCTTGATCTCAGCTCAGGTCTTGATCTCAGGGTCATGAGTTCACACCCTGTGTTGGGCTGTGTGCTGGGTGTAAAGCCTACTTTAAAAATGCATTTTGAGGGGCGCCTGGGTGGCGCAGTCGGTTGAGGGTCCGACTTCAGCCAGGTCACGATCTCGCGGTCCGTGAGTTCGAGCCCCGCGTCAGGTTCTGGGCTGACAGCTCAGAGCCTGGAGCCTGTTTCCGATTCTGTGTCTCCCTCTCTCTCTGCCCCTGCCCCATTCATGCTCTGTCTCTCTCTGTCCCAAAAATAAATAAACGTTGAAAAAAAAATTTAAAAAAAAATGCATTTTGAGGTGCTGGGGGATTAGGACCTCAACATATCTTTTTTTTTTTTTAAATACACTCCATGCCCAATGTGGGTTTTGAACTCAACAACCCTGAGATCAAGAGTCACATGCTCTACTGACTGAGGCAGCCAGGCACTCCCTCAACATGTCTTTTTCAATTCAACCCATAGCCATTCAACCCATAACAGGAAGCCTCACTGCTGTACACATAAAACATAGTGTAATAGACATTCTAATACACTTTTTCCCCCTCTTCTGGTAGTATTCCTTGCTCGTTTCCTCCCATGGGAGAGTATTATCGCCCAGCCCTTTACACCTGTGACTCCATACCCCCAGCTGCACAGGACTGAGATGTCACTCAAGCAGGGCAAGTAATGTCCTCCCTCAGATTTTTCTACGTAGAGCTAATAGAGGGAAAGCCCTTACTCTCTGGGATGTGGGGTTTGTGCATGAAACCCCAGACCTGCTGCAGCTCTATGTCCCCAAATACACGGAGAGAACTTGTCTGCAGGAGGTGAAAATGAAGCCAAGAGGAAGAAAAGAGCTGAGACGAGGGACAGAGAGCCAAGGCCAGATAGCTTAGAGGTTCTTGCTTCTAGCTTTTCCCAGCGCTCAGCCCCAGCTCTTCCAGGGTCACGACACTAATCATGCCCGCTTTGTGTTCGGACAAGTTGGAGTTGGTTCTGTGACTTGGAAGGAAAGGAGTCCTAGGAGATTCATGCAGCATAGTGAAGATAAAAGAGACAGAGCATTAAGGGAACCTTGAGGGCTTTATCTTGTGGGAACCCCCTGAGAGCCCCCAAGGAGGATGACATCCTCCCAGAGGAGCAGTGGGGCTGGGTGGAGAAGAGACGTGGATTCTGAAAAATACTTGGTGACACTTTGGGGGGCTGAGGCATGTATCTCTATAGAGGAGCCACTCAATCAGGAATTTTGGTGTTAAAGCTCAGCTGGACTTTGTTATGCCCCCGGGGACCTGAAGAGATTTCCATTAGAAATGAGAGGACTATCAAAAGACTAGTTGACCTGGAGTGCCTGGCTGTCTCAGTCAGTTGAGCATCCAGCTCTTGGTTTTGGATCAGGTCATGATCTCATGGTTGTGAGACCAAGCCCTGCATTGGGCTACGTGCTGGGCACGGAGTCTGCTTAAGATTCTCTCTCTCCCTCTGCCCCTCACTCATGCATGCACTTTCTCTCTCTCTCTCTTTCTAAAAAAAAAAAAAAAAAAAAAAACAATGAAAAAGAAAGAAAGAAAAGAAAAAGACTAGTTGACAGTCTAGAATCCTAGCAAGGTGGACCTACACAAGCTATATGACATAAATATTTACTGGTTTCAGGCTCTGATGTCTGTTTTCACAGTGTAATATGCCTATCAGGAAGATATTAATTTATTCATCATTCAACAAATATTTATTAAGGGCCTATTATGTTTCAGGTGCATTGTAAGGATGAGTAGTGGTACACAAAAGACGTAATTTCTGTTCCCATGGAGCTTTCAGTCTATGGGGGAACATATATTCAACAACAAATAAATACTCTAGTAAATGTATAACTACCAATTATAGTATTATAAAGGAAAGTTATGGGAAGAAATTATGAGAGACCTATACTACTTTTTTAAGATTTTATTTTAATTTTTTTAACTGATAATTTATTAAAAAGGTTGATTTAAGTATCTGCAATGGTGACTTCAACCTCGACTCCTGACTCAATACTGATGGAAGTCTGTTTGACAATCTCAGAAGGACTGTGCAAATCAATGAGTCGCTTGTGGATCCTCATCTAAAAACGATCCCAAGTCTTAGAACCTTCACCACAAGGAGTTTTGCTTGTAGTGATTCTCAGAATCTCGGTAGGCATCCAAACTGGTCCTTTCACTCTGAGATTCTTTTCTTTTGTGCTTCTGGTAAAGTCAACACATACCTTCTCCAAAGATTTTATGTTGTGACTGGTTAGAGTAATTCTAATTCAGTGAATCTCCACCTTTGGTTCCACAGGTGTCTTCCTGGTGTCTTTAAAAGCCATGGCTGCGGCCTGGCTTCCTGACCGACTTGTTCCTTGGCCAGAGTGAACAGCTGTGAGTCAGCAGAGATTTTATTTTTAAGTAATCTCTACACCCAATATGGGGCTCAAACTCACAACCCTGAGATCAAGAGTCGCATGCTCTACTAATTGGGCGAGCCAGATACCCCAAGAAACCTACTTTACATCAGAAGGTTTAAAAAGGCCTGAGGAGAGAGTATCAAGACTCGCAGGTTGAGTAGAAGTTTGTCAGACAACAAATGTATGGGGAGAGGAATGAAAGGCAAGGCAAGGGAAGGAAAGAGAATTCCATGCAAGGGAAATAGTAGATGCAAAGACCCTATAGCCAGAAAGAGCTTGACTAGAAAGGAAGGCAAAGTATAGCTGAAGTGTAATAAGAGAGGGAAGAGAGTGGCTTGAAAAGAACCCAGAGACATAGACAACAGGCCTATGAAAGGGTTCCAGATTCTATCCTAACTTCCACTATAGGACAGAAAACCTTTCCACAACAGAAAGCCACTGAAAAGCTTTAATTAATGTTCCAAATTACGTTAAAAGAAAAAAAGAATTAATTGAAGAAGGACAAGAGAGAAAAGAGAGACCAGTTAGGAGGTGATTTGCAGTAGTTCAGAGGAGAGGAGATGGCAGCTTGGAGTAGGTGGTGGTAGAGAGGTCTGGATTTGAGCTACACATGGGAGGTAGAACTGAGGGCACCAGGCCTGGTGTGGGCACAGTAGGTGCTGGAGAGGGAGCCATCAAGAATGACTTTCAGGTTACTGGCCTGAGCTTCAGGCAGTTGGTATTGCCATTAACTGAATTGAGAAATAATGAAGAAGGATGTTGCAAGGAGAAGGGCAAGGAAGATCAAAGAGTGGTTTTGGTTTTAACATGTTAGGTAGAAGATGCCTGTAGCACTTCCAAGTGGAGATACTAAGTGCCAGTCAGATATGTGAGTCTCCCATGATATATGAAAGATGGGAGCTGGTGGTATATAAATCTGTGAACCACTTGAAAAACAATAGGATGAGACTACCTAAGAAGGGGGCCTAGGGACTGAGATCAGAGGAACTCCTTACACTTAATTGTTTGGTACAAGCCAATGTGTTAACAGTGGAGACTGAAAAGCTACCACCAGGCAGTGGCAGAAACACCAAGAGCGTAGTGCCACAGATTCCAAAAAGAGAATGTTAGAAGGAGCCACTGGTCACATGTATCAGTGGCTAAGAAGTCCAGTAGGATGAGGATGGAAATGTGTATTGGCAAACAGAAGGACTTTTGATGGACCTCATCGAGAGTTTCCCCAATGGAGCCTTGAGGGCATAAGCTAGACTGGATGGGATGAAAAGTGAATGGGAGGTGGGCAATGGAGTCAGAATGGGTAGACAATGCTTTCAAAATCTGTATTTACTGTGGGGAGTAGAACAATGGGACAGAAACTCTAAAGGGAATGTGAGGTCGAGAAGGGCAGATTTAAAGATGGGAGTTACTACCACATATGTGACTACAGATGGGGATAATTTCAATTGAGTGAGGGAATAAGATACAAGAGACTGAAGAGGACACACTCTCCTTCAGGGCTAAGGTGGGCAACATCTACCTCCAGTTTCACTCTACTTTTATTGCTGATCCACAACCTTCCCTCTTCACTGACTCCTTCAGATTGACATAAGAATGCTTCACTTGCATTAATATTTTTCATTTTCTTTATTTAAACTGTGAGTCAGGATCTTCAAAGGAGACAGCATATCTTTACATTCATTCCATTGCATGTTGATTTTATAGTTTAGCTCCTTGGAAAGTATTTCCATCTTTCTTAGGTACTATATTGACAAAAAATGTTCTGTCCCAATGTACCAACTCTATTCCATAGGTGATTGCCTAAGTGGCATGATTGGAATAACCTAGTAAAGTTTATTCTTGCCCCAGAGTATCACTCAGTAAGAATTAATAATAATTAATTTAAGGATAGGACTTACCTTTAAAAAGTATCTTAATTTCATAGATATTACCTCATTTAATCTTCATAAGAGTTGTAGGGTAGGTTTTGTTATCTCCAGTTAGAAATGAAGAAACTGACACTACGAGATGTTAAGTGATTTGCAAGATTTCAGAGTTAATAAATGGCAGATCTTGGGTAGTCTACACCCAAAGTTTTAAGAAAAGCTCTAGTTGGATCTTTACATATATAGACCTTTACATACATGAGACCTATATAGATCTCATGGACCTTGAGATTGATGTAGAAGGTGAGATAATCCACAGATGTTCCGGCCACATTCCTCAGCCCTGAGCCACTAGGAGCAGGAGTAGGGAGGGAAAATGGAAGCAAGAAAGCACAAATCTAAAGTTCAGCTGGCTCAGTCAGAAGAGCCTGTGACTCTTGATCTCAGGGTTTTGAGTTCAAGCCCCATGTTGGGTGTAGGGATTACGTAAATAAATAAATTATTATTTTTTTTTAATCTGCTCTGAAAGGCACTTTCACGTGCCCTGAATTCATCACTTGGGAATCTTTCATGGATCAACTGTCATTTCACATAATTCAGCTCATGTCCTCACAAGTCAAAATGAGACTGAGAAACAACTTGGTTCCTGTGGACAATCAGACTGAACTCATGCATTTATTAACTGCAATTAACCAGGACAGGCTTATGTTATTCCTCTTCTTGTTCCAGCACATAGGGCGGAGGGTAGAATAAAAATCTTCTGCAACTTAATTTTCTGAGAATGGGGTTTGAAGTTGGGATGAGATAATGGATATGAAACCTCCTTGAAAATGATACCACAACATTGCTGCGTGATGCAGTCTTGGTGGTGTTGGGAGGGATCTGGCAGCTCATTGTACGATCTCAGAGTTAGGACCTTGTGAGCCAGTGACTCTGTCTCCTACAGAAGGTGACGGGGATGTTGTGGCTCCTGCATCCCCCAGCCGCAGAGCTCCACTTGCCAAATGACCCACTCCTCTTCCACCACACCAAGACGATTCGAACAGAAAGCGGTAAAAACAGCCGGGAGGCCCAAGTTGATTCTTCCTTGTTTGTAGTAAGTGAACAAATGTTTGGGGAAATGTCCACTGTGTAGGTAAGCTGTAGGACCACTCCACACTTAGTGATAGGTAAACCAAGAAGAGGCGTGCCTTTCCCAGGAAATTGCCCTGATAAACTAGACAAAATGAAGGTTTGTAATGCAGCTTGATTAAAGGATCAATATTTGGATTCAAAAGGAGCAGAGTACAATCTCATTTGCATCACTTACTAGCTGTGAGACTTTAACTTCATTTCTCTTAAGTTTATTTTGCTCAGTGATAAGATGGGTATGATAATAATAATGCTTAGCTCACGGGGATAAGTAAAGAGATAAAGCAGATGAAAGGGATGATGTAGATGAAAGGTGCCTGGGGCCTTCCGTAATAGGGGCTAATATCAAACATTAATTCCCTCCCTCCTTCACCCCTAGTTTAGCCACCATCTACAGGTGCAATTTAAACACCCTGAGGAAAGGTTGAGGAATCAAGTGAGGTGTTGAAAACAGTTTCTCCAGAGCGGATAAAGCGCGCCGGTCTGGAGAACTGGGACGTAGTGGGTGTACTGGGGACTTGGTGCCCTTGGGGCTGTAGAAAGCCATATGCTTGCTGGTTTAGTAAGGTTTAGACTAGAGGCCATGAAGCTTGTGTCACCAATCATTTCTGACACATTAAATAAAGTCTGTCATATTGGCTTCTAAGTTCAAGGTTTTAATTCACCTTGGAGGGCAAAGCATTTTGCAGCTCGATTCATTGCCTAGTTGTGTTCTCTTTCCTGAACTCATGTGCTTCTCATTTCTGGGAACCAGTTTATCAAGACTAAAGACTAATGCCTGTGCTGTTAGCTCCTCTGGAGAAAACAAAACCATTAACGATAGTTAACATATTAATTGCAGAAAGAGCTTCTTTAAGTTTCTGTTGGCAACAAGTTACCGGTCTAATAGAGTAAGTGAAGTGCATCCAGACTCAATTGAAAACCTGGCCAGGCAGGATTTTTAATCTTCATACTTCAGGCTTTCGTTATTACAGTTGCCAAAACGCCAAGCTTGTAATTTACAAGTAGTACCCATGTGTCACTTAGAAAGAAACCCAAACCTAAAAATAGAAATGAAACTCAGGAAAACACCAACCCAGATAAATAAATCTTATGTCAAATGTAGAAAGCTTGTAGACCTGTGCTCAAGGTTACACCAATTGTTTAAATTTCAATGGATTAAAGCAAGTGCATTGACCAGTCGGCATGGTGATGCCCAGGGGAACGTGACAATTTTTTTTCATGTTTCAGAAAATCTTTCCACATCATTTCTTGCTTTTTTTTTCTTCTGTCTGATTATTCAGTTCTTCAATAACAGACTCTTTTTCTATAACAACCAGGTTAATACTTCTATTGGGACTTAATTTTACCTAAAGCATTGCACATACAGGACCAAGGCCATTGACCATCCCCATGTAGACCTTTGTTACCTTGCCACACATTGCATCCCTAACCCCAACTAGTCGTTGGAAATGTGTGTCCCATTGTTAAGGATAGGACAGAAGTGAGATGTATAGTTGTTAACCATTGACTCCAAGCCTAAAATTTTGGACTTCTTTTACTCCCATACCCCAGCCAGTAACCGAATCCTGCTAATATTTTCTTAATCTTTTTTTTTTTTTTTTTATCCATCCTTCCTTTCTCTGGTGTGATGGTTAGTTTTACGTGTCAACTTGGCTAGGCTGTGGTACCCAGTTATTTAATCAAACACTAATCTAAGTTTGTGTTGCCGTGAAGATATTTTGTAGATGTGGTTAACCTCTACAATCAGTTGACTTAAGTAAAGATTATCTTTGATAATGTGGGTGGACTTCATCCAATCAGGTTAATTAAAAAAAATTTTTTTTTTATGTTTATTTTTGAGAGAGAGAGAGTGTAAGTGGGGGGAAGAACAGCTAGAGAGGGAGACACAGAATCTGAAGCAGGCCCCAGGCTCTGAGCTGACACCACTCTCATGAACCTGAGATCATGACCTGAGCTGAAGTTGGACACTTAACTGACTGAATCACACAGGCACCCCTTATCTAATCACTTTAAAGTGTAGGAGAGGGAAAAAATTTTCCCAACCCTCTTAGGGCTTGTATATGGGAGCTGCAAATTAAACTGACAAAAGACAGGTTAACAGGAGGGAAAAAATGGGGTTTAATTACCCACTCAATGTGCATATAGCACAATGATGAGACCTCATTGATGAGTAATTCATAGGAGTGATTAGAATTTGGGGCTTATATACCATGATGGGGGTGAAGAGGATTGGGAGAAAGGCACTTATGGGGAAAAAAATGACTTTTTGGAAAGATAAATGTGTTTTCAGAAGAATAAACAGGAGATAAGAAAGTTTGTGATAATGTTTGTCTCTACAGGTATGAGTAGTCTTTCTGTCTCCTTCAGGGCCATAAAAAATCTCCTCTGTACAAGGGGTTTGTGGTAGGTTTTTATTCACATTTTCCCTTCTGGGAATAGATCTGCCCTGAAGAGGAATTCATGGTAGCTTTTTATTTCCTAAAAGTTGCTGGTGTTAGATAGGGGGAACTCTGAGAAAGCTTTTTCTTTGTCTCTCGAATCTCAAATATCTTCAGCTTATGATCATCTTTATACCAACTCTAGGATTCCAAATGGGTCCCCACAGAAGACTGTAAGAGCAAAAACTGAAGTTTCCCAGAAAGGAAGTAATTCTGCCTCAAGACTGCAGTGTCAACCGCCACGTAAGTTCTGAGTCTCCAGCCCGCCTGCCCTACAAACTTCAGACTTGTCAGCCCCGCACGTGCTGGGCCAATGCCTTAAAATAACTATCTGTCTCCTTCTCTAAAGGCACATAAGTGAGAGAGAGAGAGAGAGAGAGAGAGAAAGAGAGAGGTCTCGGTCCTCTGTCGCTATCATTTCTATCATCTATCTATCTATCTATCTATCATCTGTATCTCATCTCCTATTGCTTCTGTTTCTATGAAGAACCCTGAAAGATACACATTGCCACTATCCTTAGTCAAAGACTATTGGAAACCGATCTAGTCTCTGTATTTGAAGTGTTTCTCTGCTCCAAGTCTTACAAATCAACTTTAAGTTCCTCTTCCTTTGGCTACTCCCCAAAGCCTGCAGGACATGGCCCAACTCACAAAGGAGGTAATCTAGTCACTCAGCATTTTGGTGCACCCTACCGATCCAGCCTCATTTCCCAGCATGATCTTTTGTTCTAGAAAGCTAGTTTCCTGGTTCCTCAGTATGCTATGGACATTGTCATCCTCTCCCTATCTCCATTTTTTATCACCCATTGTCCCATCCCCTCATCTTTGCTTGTACATGTCCTACCATTCTTCTAAGGGCCAGATTTTCTGGCAAATCTTTCACTGCTTGTATTAGTTTCCACTTGATCTTGTAATAAATTACCATAAACATAGTGGCTTAAAACAACACAGATTTATTCTTTTATAGATCTGGAGGTCGGAAGTCAAAAATCAGTTTCTCTGGGCGAAGATCAAGGTGTCAACAGGGCTTATTCTTTCTGGAAGCTCTGAGGGGGAATCTATTAACTTGCCTTTTTCAGCTTCTTGTGGCCACCTATATTCCTTGGCTTGTGGTCCCTTCTTCCATCTTCAAAGTGCATCACTCCAAGCTCTGCTTCTGTTGTTGTCACATGGCCTTCTTACTCTCTCCTATAGTAAAATCTCCTTCTGCCTCTGTCTTATGAGGACACTTGTGATGACACATAGGGCCCAACCAGATAACCCAGAATAATCACTCTGTCTTTTTTTTTTTTTTTAATTTTTTTTTTCAACATTTTATTTATTTTTGGGACAGAGAGAGACAGAGCATGAACGGGGGAGGGGCAGAGAGAGAGGGAGACACAGAATCGGAAACAGGCTCCAGGCTCTGAGCCATCAGCCCAGAGCCTGACGCGGGGCTCAAACTCACGGACCGCGAGATCGTGACCTGGCTGAAGTCAGACGCTTAACCAACTGCGCCACCCAGGCACCCCTCTTTTTTTTTTTTAAGTAAACTCTATTACCAATGTGGGGCCTGAACTCATAACCCCGAGATCAAGAGCCACATGCTTCACTGACTGAACTAGCCAGGCACCCCTAATCCCTCATCTTAAAGTCCATAATTTAATCTCATCTACAAAGTTCCTTTTGCCATATATAGTATCATTCACAGGTTCTTTGGCATAGGATATCTCTGAGGACCATTATTCAGCCTATCTATCCTTTCTACTTCCTTAACTCCAGCCAGCATGGCTGATTGTTGCTGTCTCTCCCACATCCTCCACTTCTTTGTATCCCTGTTTTCTCTCCCATCTAGCCTAGTAACTTATTGTCTCTAGAACTCCTGAATCCTGCCAGAAGGGGAAAATTAGGCAACTACAGATCATCACCACTGCCAATTTATGATGTCCCAACTCAGCTGAATCCTCAATCTCCTCAACAACCCTTTGGAAGCACTCTCTCCACTCCACCCAGTGATGGCTCCCTCACCATTCTTCTCAATCTACTCAAGTACAGGACTTTGGCTCTTACACAGACTAACTGGCTTCCATTTCATGGAGAGAAATCAAGGTCATTAAGCAACAGATACTTGATGTCACCCATTCCTAAACATGTGGCTTCGTTTTCCAGCGTGGCTTCAACCATTCCACAAGTCTCAGAGAGTGAGATATCATTCTCCTGCTGCAGACTCACTCATCCACCTTTGCTCCTGATTCAAGTCCCTGTTGTTTTCCCCAGGACCTTACTTTATCAGACATCCTCTCTCTTTATCTCCAGGTTCTTCTTCTCAACTCACTGGTCCTTGGATGTTAGCCTACGAGCATGATCAAGTTATTCACACACCAAAACAAAACAAAACAAAGCATATAAACAAAAAGCTTCCCTTGACTTTTCATCCCCCTCTAGCTTCTACTCCTCCTTCCCCTTCTCAGATCAGATCTGATTATCTTATGCTCTAAACCTGTTCATTTCCCAGTTCTTGTGACCATCATTCAAATTAGAAACAGGGGACTTATTCTAGACTTTGTGCTCTCCTTCATATACATCCAGTCAATAACCAAGTACTTGTTTTCCCTCCTTGGAATCTCCCAAATCTGTCCTTTTTTTGTTCATTCCTATCCAGTTATGGCCCTTACTGAATTTTGCCTAAACTACAGTGTTAAAATCTTAAGTGATCAGCCCGCCTCCAGTCTTATTTCTTTTAATCCATCCTCCACACCGCACCTAGAATTGGATACTTAAAAACATAAATCTAATCATGTCACTCCCCTGCTTAAATGCTTTTAATGGTTCCCATTGCCTACAGCCTAAGTCCAAACTGTTTATTAACATGGCTCACAGGCCCTCCATAACCTGACCAGACTTATTCCCCATAAATCCCAATCATGCACTTGACGCTGTAATAATTCTGCGTGTTCCTTCAACATGGCATGCTTTTTTCCACTTACGGGCTTTTGCTTGTGCTGGTCTGCAGTGTGGAAAGCCCTGCCCATGTTTGCTCACCTGTCAACCTCATATCCATCCTTCCAGATCCACTCAAGCAACATGCTTTCTCTGAACACCAGGCTGGACTAAATGCTCCCGCCTCGTGTGCCCTTAGGACCTTGCACACACTTTATCATGTTATGCTGAAATCTATTAACCTATCTGTTTCCTTACAAACTCCTTAATCTGAGGGCACAGACCATCTGAACTCATATAGTAATAACAGCAAGTATACGTCATGTAATATTGAACTTGTATTACTTTATTTTGAGTGGGTATTTACTTTTTATGTCACTGTTATGTCTCCCTCACGGGGCTGGAAGCCCATTAAGAGTAGGAAGTATATTGTATAACATTGTGTACCCTTACCATATAGCAGATTATATGCATGAAGGTATTTATTAATGATTATTGTGGTGAACGTGATGAAAAATAACTCAAGCATACACTTTGTTGATTGTGGGTCAGCTCTATCATCCCTGTGTAATAACAACAGCCCATTTCTGGCCAAATCTAATTACAACAAATTCCAACAAGATTTCTAAATCCTTATACTGATAGTTAATATAATACACGTAGATTTTTGTTGTTGTTGTTGTTGTCGTTGTTGTAATTATAAAACTGTCTGGCTAAGAGGCAGATATATTAACAAAAATAGTTTCCCTTAGTGGGCAATTCCTCAGGTGAGGAACACCATATTTTATGAGGCATATGTAGTCAGTCCTGTTTGACCACATTCCTGGTGTAGTCCCCTTAAGTCCTTTTCCCCATCCCAGATAAATTCATCCTTTTTCAAATCACTCCCATCACTAGCTAGTCCTCTTTTGCTATCTTATAAATTCAAGGGAATTTGGAGGAGCCAAGGCAAATTCTTTATTTTTCCACCACAGTACAATCAGCTTTATTAAAGCGTGATATGGATAAAATGAGGGTGTCTTTCAAAGGAAAAGAAAGAGCACAGCCATCATGAAGAGGCAATATGTAACCTGAGGGAATGACCTAAAAGCCTGTTGTGTTCACTCCTTATGGCTGTTTTGGCTGTTTTTATGTTAACATCTAGGGTGTGTTTGAGCACACCTCTTTGCCCCAATTGTTTTACCTTTTATCCTCATACTACACTACTTCCCTTGAGCTTATGCTACCTGATTCTTGCAGTGTCCTCTCTTCACCCAACCACTTGGAGTTGTCTTCCGGTAAAGACAGCTCTGATTCTACATTTGGATTTTAAAAAATCATTAACGATTATGAGTAATTTGACAAAAATTTATTGGATATCTGTTTTTCACAAGGCACTATGAACATTCAAAGATGAATCAGGTGTGGCTGAGCATAGCAGTCCTCAACTCTTGGTGTGAATCAGAATGACCGATGCAGGTTTTTTTGGTTTTTTTTTTTTTTGTTTTTTTTAACGTTTATTTATTTTTGAGACAGAGAGAGACAGAGCGTGAACGGGGGAGGGTCAGAGAGAGGGAGACACAGAATCCAAAACAGGCTCCAGGCTCCAGGCTCCCAGCTGTCAGCCCGGAGCCTGACGTGGGACTCAAACTCACGGACCTCGAGATCATGACCTGAGCCGAAGTCGGCCGCTCAACCGACTGAGCCACCCAGGCGCCGCAACCCCCCCCCGCCCATGCAGGTTTTATTTTTTTTTTATTTTTTTATTTAAAAAAATTTTTTTTTTCAACGTTTATTTATTTTTGGGACAGAGAGAGACAGAGCATGAACGGGGGAGGGGCAGAGAAAAGGGAGACACAGAATCGGAAACAGGCTCCAGGCTCTGAGCCATCAGCCCAGAGCCTGACGCGGGGCTCCAACTCCCGGACCCGCGAGATGGTGACCTGGCTGAAGTCGGACGCTTAACCGACTGCGCCACCCAGGCGCCCCCCGATGCAGGTTTTAAAACATGCAGTTAGCTAGATATCAACTGCAGAAATTCTGATTCAATTGGTTCGTGGTATGAACATTTTTTAAAAGTTCATAGGTATGTCGATACCGACATTAGACAGACTCTATAAGTAAAGAAAACTACAGCGAAGCATCCCTTATGAACATTGATGCAAAAATTCTCAACAAAACTCTAGAAAACTAAATTCAGCAGCATATTCAAAAGTATTATGCACCATGATCTAGTGGGGTTTATTCCTGGAATGCAAGGATGGTTCAAAATCATTTTAAAAAACAAAACAAAGGGGCACCTGGGTGGCTCAGTCAGTTGAGCATCTGACTTCCACTCAGGCCATGATCTCATGGTTCATATGCTCAAGCCCCACATTGGCCTCACTGCTGTTAGCACAGAGCCTGCTTGGGATCCTCTGTTCCCCTCTCTCTTTGCCCCTCTCCCACTTACACACTGTATCTCAAAAATAAACAAACATTTATTTAAAATAAATAAAGGGACGCCTTTATTTATAAAATAAAAAATATTTATTTTATTTATTAAAATAAATAAAGGTGGCTCAGTTGGTTAGGCGACCAACTTTGGCTCAGGTCATGATCTTGCCATTCATGGGTTTGAGCCCCATATCAGGCTCTGCACTGACAGTGTGGAGCTGGGAGCTTGCTTCAGATTCTGTGTCTCCCTCTCTCTCTGCCCCTCCCCTGCTTGAGCACACTCTCATGCTCTCATTCTCTCTCTCTCAAAAATAAATAAATATTAACATTTTAAAAATTTATAAATAAAAAAATAGCAGAACAAAACACATGATTATCTCAATTGATGCAGAAAAAGCATTTTGATAAAGTTCAACTGTTTTTTTAATGATAAAACACTCAACAAACTAGGAATAGAAGGCAATTACCTCAACATAATGACAGCCATATGTGAAAAACCCACAGTGAGCATCATACTCAATGCAACAAAAGACTGAATGTTTTTCCTCTAAGATCAGGAACAAGGCAAGGATGCCCCACTTTTGCCATTTCCATTCAACATGACACGGGAAGATCTAGCTAGAGCGAATAGGCAAGAAAAATAAAAAACATCCAAATTGGAAAGGGAAGAAGTATAATTATCTCTATTTGTAGATATAGGGAAGAAAAAGATTTCCCTTGCCCCTCCTAGGGTTCCTAGCTGCATTTGAAAATTGAATGATCAAAGATTAAGGGGAGAAAGCATACAAACTTATTTGTTATGCAACATGAGAACTTTCATAAGAAGACCCAAAAAAACAGTTAAATCTGAATATTTTATGCTAAGTTTGGTGAAGAATGGACAGTCATGAAGAAATATGATAGGTCAAAGAATACACGGTAAGTGTAGTAAACTTAGCAAGGTCTGCTTGTTCAGATTCTTCTTAGCATCTCTTTATCTTTGGAAATAAGGATGTTCCTTTCCTCTGGTAATAGGAATGGCATCTCTCACATGAGAGTTTTATGATCTCTTTCAGGGGAGAAGGATGGGAAGAAGACCAGAGTGACCTTCCTGCTTCTGCCATTCTATCAAATTCCTTTAGCTTGAAATATTCAATATGCCAAAGTGCCATATTTGGGGCAGTGGGCCTTAAATTTCATCATAGATTATATGATCTTATATGTAGAAAAGTCTCCACAAAAAGAGTTATTTATTAGTTAGAGCTAATAAATGAACTCAGCAAAGCAGCAGTATACAAAGTCAACCTGCAAAAATCAGTTGCATTTCTATACACTAACAATAAACAATCTGAAAAGGAAATTACAAAAATATTTCCACTTATAATAGCATCAAAAAGAAAAAATACTTATCAGGGCACCTACGTGGTTCAGTTGGTTAAGTGTCATACTTCAGCTCAGATCATGATCTCACAGTTTGTGAGTCTGAGCCCTGTATTGGGCTCTCTGCTATCAGCATAGAGCCTGCCTCTGATCCTTTGTCTCCCTCTCTCTGCCCCTCCCCTGCTTGTACATGCATGTGCTTTTTCTTTCTCTTAAAAAAATCAACACTAAAAAAAATAATAAAGTAGTCATGAACTAAGTTAATCAGTGAAGTGAAAGACCTGTAATAAAAACTGCAAAACATTGTTGAAAGAAATTAAAGAAGATATAAATAAATAGAAATACATCCCATGTTCATGGATTGGAAGACTTAATATTGTTAAGATGTCAATACTACCAAAGTGATCTACAAATTCAATGCAATCCCGACTAAAATCCCAATTTTTCAGAAATAGAAAAACCCATCCTAAAACTCATCTGAAATCATAAAGGACCCCAAATAGCTAAACCAATCTTGAAACCTTGAAAGCTGAAGGACCCAAATTTCCTGATTCCAAAATTTACTACAAGGTTACAGTAATCAAAACAGTGTAGTACTGGCATAAAGACAGACATATAGACCAGTGAAATAGAAATGACAGCACAGAAATGAACCCTCACGTATTGGGTCAACTGATTTTTGACAAGAGTGTCAAGACCATTCAATAGGAAAATGACAACCTTTACAACAAATGGTGCTGGGAAAACTAGATATCCACACGCAAAAGAATTAAGTTGGACCCTTTCCTAACACCATATGCAGAAAACTCAAAATGGATCAAAAATTTAAATTTAAGAGGCGCCTGGGTGGCTCAGTCAGTTGAGCATCCGACTTCAGCTCAGGTCATGATCTCGCAGTCCGTATGTTTGAGCCCCGCGTCAGGTCCTGTGCTGACAGCTCAGAGCTTGGAGCCTGCTTCGGATTCTGTGTCTCCCTCTCTCTGCCCCACCCCTGCTCATGCTCTGTCTCTCTCACTGTCAAAAATGAATAAATGTTAAAAAAATGTTTTTTTAATTTAAATTTAAGACCTAAACCTATAAAACTCTTAGGAAGAAAACATAGGGCAAATCTTCATGACATTGGGTTTAGCAATGGTTTCTTGGCTATGACAACGAAGGCATAGGCAACAAAAGAAGACATAGGCAAATTGGACTTCATAAGAAATTAAAACATTTTCTGTATCAAAAGACAATATCAACAGGGGCGCCTGGGTGGCGCAGTCGGTTAAGCGTCCGACTTCAGCCAGGTCACGATCTCGCGGTCCGTGAGTTCGAGTCCCGCGTCAGGCTCTGGGCTGATGGCTCGGAGCCTGGAGCCTGTTTCCGATTCTGTGTCTCCCTCTCTCTCTGACCCTCCCCCGTTCATGCTCTGTCTCTCTCTGTCCCAAAAATAAATAAACGTTGAAAAAAAAAATTAAAAAAAAAAAAAAAAAAAAGACAATATCAACAGAGTAAAAAGGCAACCTTGAGAATAGGAGAAAATATTTGCAAATCATGTATCTGATAAAGGATTAATATAATATATAAGGAATCTCTAAAACTCAGCAACAAAAAACAAACAACCTGATTCTAAAGAATTTAAATAGATATTTTTCCAAAGAAGATACACAGGTGGTCAATAAGCACATGAAAAGATGCTCAGTTTCACTAATCTTCAGGAAAATGCAAATCAAAACTACAATGAGATACCAACTCACATCCATTACAATGGCTACTATCAAAAAGGCAGAAAATAACAAATGTTGGTTAAGACGTGGAGAAATTGGAAATCTCATGCACTGTTGTTGAGATTGTAAAATAATATAGTTGGATAATAGTATAGTCGTTCCTCAAAGAATTAAAAACAGAATTATCATATGGTTTAGCAATTCTACTTTTGGGTGTATACCCCCCAAAATTGAAAACGGGATCTTTTTTTTTTTAAGTTTTATTTATTTATTTTGAGAGAGAGTGAGAGATAGAAGAGAGAGAGAAAATGAGTGGGGGAAGGCAAAGAGAGGAGAGAGAATTCCAAGCCAGCTCCACACCAGCAGTACAGAGCTCCACTTGGGGCTTGAACTCACAAACTGTGAGATCATGATCTGAGCTGAAACCAAGAGTTGAATACTTAACCTACTGAGCCACCCAGGTGCCCGGAAAACAGGGTCTTGAAGAGATAGTTGTATACCATCTTCATAGCAGCACTCTTCACAATTGATAAGACACAAAGCAACCCAAATATCTGTTGATAAGCTAAATGTGGTATATACATACAATAGAATATTGTTCAGCCTTACAAAGGAAGAAAAATTTCACATATTCTACAACATGAATGAACTTTGAGGATATTACACATGTTAAATAAGGCAGTCACAAAAAGATAAATACTGTATGATTCTACTTGCATGAGATACCTAGAGTAGTCAAAATCATAGAGACAGAAAATAGAATGGTGGTTCCCAGGGGCTGGGGGGAGGGGAGAATGGAAACTTATTTGTCAATGGGTCGAGTTTCAGTTTTACAACACAAAAAGAGTTACAGAGATTGATAGTGATGATTTGTACAACATAATAAAGGTATTTATTATCATTCAATTGTACACTTACAAGCATTAACATAACACTCGTTATGTTATATGTATTTTACCACAATAAAAATATTGGCAAAAAGAACTTCACAGGTGATTTTCATGCCCTCCAAGGACTAAAAACTATTAGACTTAATTCTCATCATATAGAGATCCAGGCTGCACACGAATCACTGAAATATAAAGCAGAAATTGATGTGTGTCTTAAGATGTACTGGCAACATATTAGAGGAATTGAGAGGAGGAAAATACTATTTTCTGTTAATGGAATCAGGGCAAAGTCCATAGAAGAGTACAGGACAATGAATCTGGAATTCGAACTCAAAAGACCCGGTTTCCTTGCACCTCCACCACTTACTATGACATGTGACACTGATTAAGCCTCATAACTGCTCAGGCCCATTTTTTCATAAGTAAATGAGGAGAACTGACATCTATGTCACAGGATTATCATGAAGACTTTAAACAATGAAGAGAGATGAAACATGCACAAAGAGTGATACTAGATCAGAGCTCGCAATCAATAAATGATAATTATGTCTGAACCTGAGCTGGCATTGAGTCAGGCCTTGAAGGATGGGTAGGATTTAAACATTCAGAGATGAGGGGGGAAGAGAATTTGGATAGAAAAAATAAAGAGCATTTATGGCCTGTATGGTTTTATAGCTATTTATATGCACACATCATAAAAAATATTTTGGAACCTTTAAAGCCAAACAGGATATGGCTCTTGAGTTCAAGAAGCTAACAGTTACCTCAGTAATTTGTCAAACTAATATAGGCACTTTTTCTTTTTTCTTTTTTTAATTTTTAATGTTTATTTTTGAGAGAGAGAGAGAGAGGTAGACAGAGAGAGACAGAGAGACAGAGTGCAAGTGCGGGAGAGGCAGAGAGAGAGGGAGGCACAGAATCCAAAGCAGACTGAGCAGTCAGCACAGAGCCCGATGTAGGGCTCAAACCCATGAACTGCAAAATCGTGACCTGAGCCCAAGTCAGATGCTTAACCGACTGAGCCATCCAGGGATCCCAACACTTTTTCTTTTCATATTCCTAATGTGCTACATGTGTTTTAATAGGTGTTTTTCTACCTTAACATTTTACGTTATAAAAGTAATTGATGCTCATAAAAGTCCAAAAAGGAAAAAGTTATATAAAAATAATATAAAATAAAAAATACATAAAATAAAAATCACTCCTCCCACTTTCTTTCTAATTTCTGTCATCAGAGGTAACTGTGATTAACATTGTGGTATGTCTCCAATCATTTTTTATGCATGTACAAACACATGACATCTATATCTATAAATGTCTCTATATATGTACATGTATATACATATACACTCTATATATTCTTTTTTGGTCTTTAAATGAAATCATACTTAGCCTACTGTTCTGGAAATTTCTTTTTATCCACATAACAGAGTGTTAATATCTTTCTATGCTAGTATGTATAAAGCAACCTCATTCTATGTAATAGCAGCATAGGATTCCATTTTATGAATGTTCCCTCATTAATTTAACCAGTCCTCTATTGATGCATTTGGATTATTTCCATTGCAAATAATACTGGAATGAATAACTTTTTTTTAATGTTTATGTAATTTTGAGAGAGAAAGAGACAGAGAGAAAGGGACAGAGCATGAATAGGGGAGGGTCAGAGAGAGAGGGAGACACAGAATCAGAAGAAGGCTTCAGGCTCCGAGCCGTCAGCACAGAACCCGTCGCAGCCCAAACCCATGAACCTTAAGATCACAACCTGAATCTCATGGTTCATGAGTTCAAGGCCCTCAGAGGCTCTGTGCTGACGGCTCGGAGACTGACGCCTGCTTCAGATTCTGTGTCTCCCTCTTTCTCTGCCCCTCCCCCACTCACACTCTGTGTCTCTCTCTGTCTCAAAAATAAATTCACATTTAAAAATTAAAAAAAAAAAAGAGCTGGATACCCAACAAACTGGGCCACCCAGGCACCCCTGCATTCTATGTATTTTTTTTATTTTTTATTTTTTAAAGTTTTTATTTATCTTTGAGACAGAGACAGAGCATGAGCAGGGGAGGGGCAGAGAGAGAGGGAGACACAGAATCTGAAGCAAGCTCCAGGCTCTGAGCTGTCAGCACAGAGCCTGACGCGGGGCTTGAACTCACAGACTGTGAGATCATGACCTGAGCTGAAGTTGGATGCTTAACTGACTGAGCCACCCAGGCGCCCCTCTATTTTTTTAATTTTATTTTGAGATACAGAGAGAGAAACAGCAGTGGAGGGGCAGAGAGAGAGGGAGAGAGAAAGAATTCCAAGCAGGCTCCATACTGTCAGTGCTGAGCCAGGTGCGGGACTCAAACTCACAAATCGTGAGATCACGACCTGAGCCAAAACCAAGAGTCAGACGCTTAACAGAGCCACCCAGGCACCCCAAGAATTCAAATTCTTAAAAATATATATTAAAATTTTTAAAATTAACTATAAGCAAAATATTAAATTCTTCTAGATTCCTGGATATTTTGTTCCCAAAGCTCTTAGAAATGGCAACCCAGCATGTTTCTCTGACTTTCTGTACCATGTGTCTGCTTTCTCTCTTACCTGTTGATGATGTGGCATGCTGACCTTCAGTAATGATTTAAATTATTAGAACAGAGGTTTTCCCAGGAAGTGGACTCTATGGCAGGAGGATCAATTTCTTATTGACATTTAGAAAAACAAATTTTCATAGAAGAAAAATATATTGATTAAGCTGATTGCAATCTAATCATGTAGGATTTGACTCTTGAATACTTTTGGCATGCAACTGCTTCTAACTCAGTGTAGGTACTTCCAAATCCATAGGGCTTAAACCATGATTTCTCTTGGTCTCCAATACCTGACACTTGCTTTTTCCTTTAACAGGATTCATGTATGACTTTTATTCAATCACAGACATGACTCTTGTAATCATGTCTTTCCCCACCACCCCAAGTACCATCTCTAAGAACTTATTCCTGATATTGCCCCTGGTTCAGTACTCTTTCCACTCTCCAATTCTCCATCTTAATCCTGATGATAATTCAACTTTACTTCCTCAAAGACACTTTTTCTCACTTCCAGTTTAGATCAGATTCTCTTGCCATACATGAGTAGGCTCACAGTACTTTTTTTTCTTTTATTTCTCACAGTTCATAATTATATTTGTGTGGTTATTTGGAAAGGCTGCCTCCCACATTCCATGAGCGACAGTTTCTGGTTTCTGCATTAGCTTATCATTTTATTGTCAGAGACTGATATTTAGTAGAGACTCAGTATTTGTTGAATGAATGAATGAATGAATGAAGTCCAAGCTCAAATCCCATCCTCTCCAAAAAGACATTCCTAACCTCTTCAGCTACAGTGATAAATCCCTCTCATGATTTTGAGGCACTTATTGATGGTACCACTCATTTTCCCCATGAAATCATAGATTCATAGAGTTCTATAGGAATTTAGAGGTAGCAATCTTTATATTGTAAATAATGTAATTCATTGAAATAAAATTTTTGCTTTTATTTTTGTGAATACCATCATTAGTGATGGAGGGTTGACTTCTGAAATATTTTGAACAATCTTTGGATTATTTGTATGTGTAGAGATTTTTTCTCATGTTTAGCACAAATCTGTTTTGTGATTTTCACAACAAATTTGGTTCGTAGGCATAAACAAATGAGACCATTCGTTCTTCTAAAGATGGTCCTTCAGATAGTCAAAGATTGCTCTCTTGCACAATCAAAACACAACTCCTCCTTCAATTATTGCTATTATGCTGTGGTTTTCAGCCTCTTTCATCAGCCTGATTTATTCTCTTATGAATTTATTCGAGTTTGTCAATGTCCTTCTTAAAATAAAATTAATTTTGTTAACAGTAATTTTATTTTTTCAAAGTTTGCTATTCAAATGTCATGAGATAGTATAAGACTTTAAAATTTCTATAAATTTAGAGGTTCCTTTTTCTAAAAATAAATTTGTGACAATTCGTTAGGTCTTTAAGTTCAAAAATTTGAAAAGTTAATTTTAATTTAGTAACAGACACCTTTTCCTAGAAGCTGTCAAATGGTTATTGGAAGATTGCTTAGATCACATAACCAGTTCTATTCTTATAGCTTAAAATTATCTGACTTGCTCTGACCACTTGCTAGTTGAACTTAAAAAGGTTTTAAACAAATAAGTAACCAAATACTGTGCTTGTTTTGGTGTGAGGAAAAAATTTAGTCCTATGGCTATTATCTGCTAAGGAACCAAACCCAAGGTTTAATAATAATAATCAGCTCTTTTTTGCGCTCAACAAAATGTTTTGATGTGGTTGGTACCAGCCTCTGATGAGGGTATTAGCCTTCATTTAAAAAACAATCATTAGTTGGAGTTAGCATTAGAAACGTTACTAAATTGCTGATAATATCCGTCATTACCAGGTAAAAATTGACATTTTCAGTCCCTTACATATGATTTATCATCAATGCAAAGAATATTATAAGAAATTGTAAAGTTGCTCGATAGTTAAGTCTCAAAAGAAGGCAATAAATGTTACCAAAGAAAAAGTAGCAAATAGAATGATACAGAAATAAGTCAGAAGAGGTAAGGAGGGCTTGAGCTCCTCTACTTCTGAAATGGTTTTACTATCTGGCACATAGTTATGATCTTTAAATGTTTGCTAAATGAATAAAAATGTTCAGGCACTAGGGATAATTCTACAGTGGGGACAATATACTATAAGGAAGGTGGCTGGCTTAACCAGAGTATCTGGTAACTTATTTTCAATTTCA
This sequence comes from Herpailurus yagouaroundi, assembly GCF_014898765.1. Lineage (NCBI taxonomy): Eukaryota > Metazoa > Chordata > Mammalia > Carnivora > Felidae > Herpailurus > Herpailurus yagouaroundi. Next base: position 18,167,994 of record NW_024412407.1, read on the forward strand.
ATTTTTCTATATTTTCAGTTTCATTATTTTTGAGAACTCAGTGTGAGTTTAACATAGTACTATAGTCGTTAAAAAAATACTCAAATACTTTTTAACATTGTGTAATTCAATCTAGTATAATCCAAATTTATGTATTATATTTTTCACTAGTTACTTTTAATATAAAAAAAAGAAGGAAGAGAAAAAGTTTTAAACGTTCAAAGATGGGATGTTCCTTGAATAAATTGCGCTAGAGCCATATGTACAAATTTGTAGAAATTAATTTATTGACGTAAAAAGATGTTCATGATATTGAGTAAAGAAGAGCTAGTTACAAAATAATATTTAAGGAATAACAACAAAATACACAAGAGTGAGAGACTGGAAGGGGATACAGTAACATGTCAGACAGCTCTGGGTAGTGGTTTTTTATTTCTTTTCCTTTTTCTCTTCCTTCCTTTCCTCATTTCTCTCCTTTCCTTCCTTCCTTCCTTCCTTCCTTCCTTCCTTCCTTCCTTCCTTCCTTCCTTCCTTCCT
>NW_024412407.1:18168519-18213735 GCF_014898765.1 Herpailurus yagouaroundi
TTTCCTTTCCTTTCCTTTCCTTTCCTTTCCTTTCCTTTCCTTTCCTTTCCTTCCTTCCTCCTGCTCTCTCTCTTTCTTTCTTTTGAAAAATTCACTTGGGCTATTTATATAACAGTATTTTAAAGTAGCCCATAAATGAGCTCTTGGCCCAGGATAGAGACAGCCATAACAACATGTTCAAGTAACAAAATGAACAAAAGAACCTTTGGAATGCACCTGGTTGTTAAAAAATAACATGTTCTTTTTCTTTTTCTTTTTTTTTTTTAAGATTCTAAGAAACTCAACTTTTTCTTTAAGGACTTTTTTGCTACCTTTCCTACAAAAACTACCAGATTACTTCTTGACCTCTACTTTGAGACCTCTACTTTGAGGAAGTTTTGCTGTACAATATTGACTAAGTAGCTCTGACGCTTACAGGTACTTTTTTACCTGAACATTATATCCTAAATACTGTAATTCCTGTATTGCTTACACATTTAAATCTATTCCATCCCTGAATTACAGTACATATTCTTTACATAAACTTTCAAGAGAAAAGGCATTCATGATACAATTTTATATTATCTGTCTATATAAAATATATGGATATATCCTATAAGCAATAATTGAAATTTGAAAAATATTATCACACTTGCAATTTTCATACTTGCAAAGAGCATGTGCTAATTTGAAATTATTTTCAGAAGATCTGTCATAAACCAAATAAGTACGTGAGACAACCCAGGACAACTTCCTAAAATTTTCTTCAAAACGAAGGTAGGTGTTTATGTTGCGGGTCCAACTCGTTACCAATGAAAGAGCCTAGCAACAGCTAGTAAGCCTACTCCATTTTATTTATTATGATAGGAGCAGGCATCATAGACATCATGTTAATTGAGGTGAGCACTATAACTTCCAAACTCATTTTAGGTTAAATACAAAAATTCTACACTAAAGTAAAGCTGTTTTGATTTGAGATAAATCTATAATAAATTTGGAAATGTCCATGTATTTATTACTTTACAAGCAATTATTCAGAGTCCGTTATCTGCTGTGCTCTGTTTTAGGCACTGGAGAACAAAAATGAATGTAGTATAAAATTCTTGCCCTGAGGGAGCTCACATTTTAGTGAGGGTGTTGTTTTTTTCTCTTTTGCAGGTATTTAATATATGGTTTTCATATACAGATACAGAAATATTGTGTTACAGGACCCAAAGAAAAAGAAGAAACATTAGTTGCAGACTCTAGAAGTGGGTTTGTCGTGCATGTATTATGAATTGGTTGTTGAATTAAATTAGTGGTTCAGAAGTATCTATTTAAATCCATATTGTTGACATTACAGTGAAAGCAGTGAAACTTGTCAGCAGATGATTAAGTTTTATGGTTGATGTCCACACTTTTGTAGCTTGGGAACAATATCAAGTTTCTGGGAAAAACATCCTTCCTCTCTCCCCACCCTCCCTCTATCATATTAAATCAGGGTCTCAGCCTATTGGTGTTAGTTGTGTTCTCCAAATAAAGATGTATCAAAATCATTCTTTTTTCATTTTCCACTTTATATGAGAAGAGTTACTTCAGGTTTGTTGTTTTTTTTTCTTTCCTCCTGGGACAGGAAGCGTTTAGATTGTTGGTTTATTATATATTCCACCAGGGAAAATCTGCACTTCCTTGGCTACTTTTTCCATTCCCAAGACCACCAGTTAGTGGTATTATTTCTGGTTGAATGGAACACCCTTTACAAGCAGCTGGAGGAGGTGTGCATGTTCCTAGATTACTGGCTTTCCACTGACTAGTCTTTTAGGAAAGCTACACCGTTCCCACGGAAATTAACAACCATTCAACTCGGACTGGCTTGAAATCTTAAGGCCAAAGTTGGGGGGGGGGTGGGAAATTGGATCTTTATGGGTTGGGTTACTGCTTGAGGAGGGCAGGCGGGAGTTTGTGAATGGATAAAATGTCAAAATGGGACTTTATTAAACGACTCATTAAAACTGCACGAAAAATGAGTCTCCTCTGGTCCCAAAGGATTAAAAAAAAAAAAAAAGCTTCAAAAACCCAACTTCAAACAAAATTTAGGAAATGTAGGAGGCATAAATTCCGTCTGGGTGCTTGCAAGACCACCTCCCCTGTCGCCTCAAGCCAAAAACTGGGCATAGGTGTGAGAATTTTGCAAAAACAGCTTCCAAAACTATTTTTCGATGCGAAATGGTGCGCCCCAAGAACTTCAGGGTGGAAAGCAAGTCAAGCAGCCGAACGTTCTCCCTAGACTGCTAACCTTTCCGCCTTTCCCACCCCGCCACTCCCCCTTCGCCGCAGCCTCCAGCCAGGGGGCGTTTGTTTACGTGACGTCAGCCGTAGTAAGCAGTCCCCGCCCCCGTTTCCCTCTGGCCGCCTCGTTTCCCGCGCCGCGGCGCTTCTCCCCTTAAAAGGACAATAGAGGCCCCGGGAGCGCGCGCGGCCGCCGGGCCTTCTCCCCTCCCAGCCCTCAACGCGCGCGCGCCCGTATGCAAATAAGTTCGATTCAGGAGAATTTTGTACCAGGAGACGCGCGTGCGCAGAGGGAAAGCGGAATCTACACCTTCCCGGCCAGCGGTAGCAACTGCAGAACTGCAGGAGACAATCTTTCTAGACAAGGCAGTTGAGGAGGAGGGAGCGATTAGAAGGGGGGGGGGGCTGGCTTGGCGTGCACTCCAGACCTCGGGAACGTTATTGTGCGTGGAACGGCTGATTTTGGAAGGTGAGTGACTCTCACCATTACTCTGGTGCAAAACTGTCTCACGAGGCTTTGATTTCAGAGTGTGTTTTTTTTTTTTTTCTCTTTTCACCTCCCCCCCCCACCCCCCAGTCCTTCCACACACACACGCACATATACACACGCACGCACAGGAAGTTTTGTCTTGGAGATGGCATTGCTGGGAGCAATGTTCTCGTGATCTTCAGACCCCGGGTTCTTTTGTATACACGTTTAGTTTGCCTTTTCTAATTGGGTAGGGTAGTGGAGGCAAACCGAAAGTCTTGGGGTGGGGGAAGTGAGTGGAGGCTGCAAACGACTGAGGAGTCGCCGGAGTTGAGGGATCCACGTTGAAGGTGACAATGACTTTTCTTAGCCGTAGTGTTCTCTGGCGAAAAGGAGGCGGGTGGCTGGAAGGCCCAAGAGGAAAACGACTTGCTGGCAATCGCGAAGGGGCCCCGGGCCGGTGCATCCGCGTGGGCGCGCGCCTCGGGAGTGGTCGGGCGCCGTGGTTGAACCTCGTGGTTTAGTTTCGTTGCAGCCCCCCTGCGCCTGTTTGAGAAGGGTGGACAATGAGCGCCGTAGGCTCGGAAACTTAAGTTGCCGTCTACTTGCGAGCTGGCGGGCGTGAGAGGGTTTAAATCGGCCTTTTGGGTCAGCGCCGGGGGTGGCCGGAGTGCACGCGGCGTGGCGTTGTTTGCCGAACTCCGGAGGGATGCGGATGCGACAATGAGAGCAACACGCGGCCGCTCTGAAGCAGCCCGGCTCCCAAACGCCTCCCCCCCCCCCCCCCCCGGACCGCGCCCAGGCAGCGCGGGGGGCCAATGTGTCTGTGGAGCCTCAAGTTTTGTTCGCAATTTAGTCACCTGTAGCGTAGATGTGGGCGCCACGGTGAGGGCTTTCTGAGGCGACTGTGTGCGGCTTAAGATGGCCAGTCATAGCCAAGTTGACTTGGGGATGGAGGCAACGGCGTTGTCTGCGCCGAAGGAGTGCGAGAACTCCGGAGGGCACTGCTTTTTGTGCTCTACATGACAGACCACGTGCTTGGGGCTGCGACCCTGGTTTTCGCCGGAGGTCTGTGTGAGTGTCCAGATCCGGGCCGGCAGCGAGATGCGGGCGCTGTCGGGGCCGGCCGGCAGGACAATGTGATTTGCTGATGATGGCGTCTTGCCAGTTTAAAAAGCAGAGTGAAAGTCGCCAACTCTCCGCTGATGCGGGGCGGGCAATCGGCGTTTCTCATCAAGGACACTGCAAAACTTTGATTAAATGGGCCTGCTGCTGAGGGGAGGACGGGGGGAGAGGCTCCGGACTCTCGGGGCGCGGGGTCTGGACCTCTCCCCGGGGTGATCGTCAAGTGTCTCGCCTCTGAGAAACAATCCGACATCCCTGATGCTGCACGTAGGCAGCGCCCGGCTGGACAGAAAACAAAGAGCTGCATGTGCCCGTGCGGGCCCCGCCGGCGCTCGGGGCGGCCGCCCGGCTGAGGGCCGTGTCGGCCGGGCCCCCTAACTTCGGGCGAGTTTCGAGAGGGGCTTTTGTCCCTCAGCCCCTCGCGGGGAAACTTTGGCGGCGGTGCTCGCATGAGGTGCCATGCTGGTGCGCGGAGAGGCGGCGTGCTCCGCGCTCCGGGCGGGCGGGCGGGGAGGCGGCGGTCTCGGGGCCCCCGCGCTTCAGCACGGGCGTCGAGGGCCGCGACAGCCGAGGGGCCGGGAGAGCGTGGCCCCGACTTCTTGGCCCGTTACCCGTGGTCCGGAGCTTGTGTCTGGGAGGTCTGTGGATTCGCCTTTGAAGTCGAACTGTTGCCATGTTTGAATTACGTCAGGGCAAAGCCATGAGGAGGAACAAGCCCCGGCAGCGCGGCGTGCGGGAGGCGCGGCCTGCGGGAGGCGCCGGGCGGGCGGGCGGGCGTGCGCGGGGGCCCGTTGTTCCGGCGCAGGTGAGGGAGGAGGCGGCGAGGGACGCGGGTCACCTCCTGCCGCCCTCGCCCAGGCGAGCGGCTCTCCGCAGGAACTTTCTTCCCGACCCAAGTTGTTCTATTTACCAACAAACCCACCGGGGAGCGTTTCTATTTGCTGCCGTGGTGCCTCTCTCGGCCGTCATCGCTTGCCCGAGGGGGAAGCGCGTTGGGGGGGGGGGGGGGGGGGGGGGGCCGCAGGGGGACGGGGGAGAGGCATTTTGCTGCTTTCGTGGAAGCCGGCGCATGCGGCGAGCACCCCCAAACCCTCGTAGCCGAGCCGTGGCTCGCGCTTTCAGGGGACCCAGCCCCGACGACACACGAAAAAACCACCGTGAGGAAGTTTCGGGGCTCCCCGTTGTCCTACAAAGGGAAGTGAGGACTGTGGCTGAATTGTGCGTGCCGCTGTTTTCTTTGTGTGTTTACGTGTGGGAGGGGGATCCGGGAGGGGCGAGGTTTGTTTTGGTTGCGGGTGGGGTTGGTTTATTGGGGTGGCAGGGCGGTGCAGAGTTTGTTCTGGTAACGAGACCTAGTAGATTTCTTTGTTTTTATTTTCTCCGTCTAACCTTGGGTAACTACAGACAACTGGGAAGACTAGGAATTAGTGACTAGAACAACACGGATCCTGTGCGAGACAGTTTTACCCCAGCAATACTCCCCCTGCCCCCACACCTCGGGTTGTCCTAAGGAAGATTAAAAAGAAAAAAACTTTTTTCTTCGTTTTAATTTTAGTAATTAAAAATATGAGTTTGACCTTGTCATTAGAAGTACACTGAAAGCACCTGTTTTTGTACTGGAGTTTGCCAGACTTGAAAAGCCTTTTAATAATGTATGTCGCAAAACCGAACACGTTTTTTTAGTTGCTCAATCTAAATTAAATTAAAGTCTGGGAGTTTGTTTCCGTAGGAGTTGGAGAAAAGCCTGATGGCATTTAAAATATTTATATAATGATTTGGGGAAGGGGAAAATCGCCCCTTTGCCCTAAAGGTATGCCGGCTCAATGTTTGGTGATTGTTCACTGCTTTATCTTAGGATGACCTTGAAGAAGCTAGCACGCGGAGAATTGGGCCTTGGAGATTTTATATGGGGTTTGGGAAGGAAGCTGCGGGGGGGTGGGAGGAGGGGGTGACAGGGTAAAAGGCTGGATGTCCCTGCTAGCTTCTTCCTAGTTCCTATAAACTGGGGTTGACCTTCTGGTTACCCCTCTTAGATTTTCTTTTCAAGCCAATCTTTTTTTTTTTTTTTTTTTTTTTTTTTTTTGGTATGTGGCCCCAGGCATAGCTCAAAAATTATGCTGGTTTGACACATGGATGCTTCTTTGGTATTTGGGGTTTGCCTGCAGTCTAGACATCCGATAAGCAGCACTGTATCTGCTGCTGCTTTCCTGATTTCTCCTGCATTTGGATCATGTTTAAGGGTTAGAATCTAAAAGTGGTCGTTACCAGAAAATAGTATCTTTAGATGCCACACCCAGACCAAAAATCTGTACAGATTGTGCTTCTCATTGTTTTGTTATTAAACAGACATGTTTCTCCCATGTTTTGGTGACCAAAGTACAAATACTTAAAGCCAACTTTTAATACTATAGTAACAGTACATATCTGCAGTGGATAGAAAGAACATGTCAAGAAAGTGAAAAACTGTATGGCTTTCCCTTTGGGCATTTATTTCTCTGTGATTATTTAAGATGCATAAGAGATGTTTTGTAAGCACACTAAGAGTCGTTAATTTGTTTTTCTTAATCAGTATTTTATAGCTGGGTTTACAGCTAGAATTTCAATATCCTGGGAAATTTCAAATAGAGCTTAATTTTTGTTTTAAATATCACATGATATGTGCAACGGAGATTTGGTTTATCAAGGTGAATGAGTTGAGAGTGGGAAAGACCAATAGACAAGGTCTACTGTTTTCCTTCTTGCATTACTTTTTGCGGGAGTTCGGTGATGAAAAGTTCAATAGGTAGTGTATTCTAGAACCTTGGTGGGCAGCAGGCCTCAAGACTGCTGTTGCATAGTTTTCTTAACTGTAGATCTGGAACCTGGATGGCTCGTTTTTTTTTCCCCGAGTTGTAATGAGGCCCTAGAAAAAGCTGGCTCATGGGGCTCAGACTCTAGCAGATTTATGTGAAAAAGCAATTTGATAATGATTTTCCATGTAAAATCAGTTTTTCACCGGTGAAAGCTTAAGCTTAATTTGAAATCTAAACCAATTTCATAAGCTTTATTAGGACAAGTTAGTTAATTTACCATGCCAACACATAGTAGGTTGCTTCAGAAATATAACTTTTTTTCTTCCTTACTGGTGCTGGGAATATAATTGGCTGAGAAGGAAGGGAACACCTTCGTTGAAGTACTAGTTAGTTTGGAAGTCTTGAGTTAAAATGCCTAGGTTGCAAGGCTGTGCTCATGTTAAATAAGTCACTTTGTGGTCATCTGCAAAATAGCAATACCTACTTCATAAGGTTGTAAATAATTAAGCAGGTAATATGCTTGGTAAATCCTGGCTGTTCTCACAACTTTGGGAATAGACATTTTACAGGAGACAAAACTGAGGCCTTGGGGCCAGTGACATTGCTGGGGGAAATATTCAGTAAATGTTGAGTGGAAAGAATGAGTATCTTTGGCCCTCTTCCCCACCTTCAGAAACTGGTTCTGGGAAGACATTCTGATTCAACCATTTTACATCAAAAACTCTTGTGGAAATGGAGAGGATGCCGTTTTCTGTTTCCCTGATTTCTCTTGTCCACAAGAGACCTGGATTTCCCATACTTAATTTTGACTCTGGGAGGTTATAAATTGAAAATATTTCATTGTCTTTTAGCTCTTCAGTTTCTGTTTTAGTTGAGTCTGCAACTAAGATTTTCTGTATTATGGAAATGATCTGGGAATGCATCTAGTCCAAGAGAAGGCAGTTTGTTTTGAAGGGAGGTTTTCTTTTTGCACCAGAGGTACGAAAGTTGCAGTTAATCTAAAATGATGCGTTTCTAGCTTTGTATTGTTTCCACCTATTATAAGTTTGATTTATTTTAATGTTATTTTAATTTGGTTCATGTTAATGTATGGTGAGTTTAAACAGCTCTCGTTTTGAGATTTATTTTGCCCCTGATCTTTTCCTCCCCACATACTTGCTTCAAATAAGCAATAAGTATTTTTCTACCAGTTGTTATGAAAGCATTGAGTTATTTATTATTAATCTTCTCTAATTAAAGTAATTCACTTGGTTTACATTTCCTGTAAAGCTTTGAACCTCACAATTTTTTTTATACAAAAGTCTCTAGACTAAATGTTAAAGAAAAATGACTCCATTAAATTAAAAACACTAGTTTTTAAATACACCTCTTTATTGTGGACACTGTTTCCCATTCTGTGCATTAAATATACTATTCAGATCTGTTTTGCCTATCCCAGTCTTCAGGTATTAACAAATTCTGCCAGTGTCTGTATACCATGTACAGTCAGCACCTGGTTGTAATATAAGACTTAGTTCCTGCCTTGCAACAGTTTACCATTGAGTAGAGGAGATAATAGAGCAAACAAGTATGTGAAAATCTTGTGTTAGGTGTTACAATACACATATAGACAGATTTTGTTAAAAATTCTTAATTCCTGAGTTAAGGGGATGAGGGAGAAACCATCTCAGGTAAAACAACCTGAGTAGAGATGTGGCTAGTTAATAAAGTTGGTTTGACAATCCTGGAATATCAGGATTCCAAGTTCGGAGCAGCTGGTAGGCAGGGCCAGATCCTGAAAAGCTTTGCATTTCTTGCCAAGAAGTTTAGATATTATCCTGAAGCCCATGTTGATACTTTGGAAGAGATGATTGTTTGAGCTTTAGGAAGGGATCCCCTGTTTGAAGGTTCTGAGGAAGTCGGTTATGAGGCTCCAGCACCACGATGAAGGACAAATAGGCAGCAGGGACAGAAGGGACATGGACCAGAGAAGTGAAGGAAGAAACAGAATTTTTAAGGATTTCATAGTGGACATGTTGAGGGTCATGCAGAAGATGAGAAGGGAGAGCCCAGTTGACTTCCAGATTTTTTGTGTGACTGTATATGTGATGACCAAGGTTAGGTGAACACTGGAGGAACATGTTTGGGAGAGAAGATTATGTAATTAATTTAGAGTGTTTAAAGGTTGGGACTTGCCAGTCCTTGTGTTGGTGCTTTACAGATCGTACTCAGAAGAGTTGGGATTTATCCTTATTTTATAGGTGAGGAAATGGAAGGGTCAGACAGCTTAAGGAAATTTTCTGCGGTTTGGGTCAGACCAGATATGTATGGCTATACCCCCTTTCTTAACATTTTTCTCAAGTTCAGAAAGGAGAACAGCTTCACAGAATGAATATAGTCCAATTTCATGATGTTAAAATCTCCTAGAAAAGACCCAAGTTTCTCTTCGCACAAACCGGAACTTAAAGCCTTCAGAAATCAGGATTCTACCCTTAGTTTAATTTGTTGGACATATCCTGGGATAGTGTTTATATATTTTTAAAAAATGTTTATTTATTTATTTTGAGAGAGAGAGAGTGTGAGTGTGGGAGAGGTAGAGAGACAGGATGGGAGAATCCCAAGCAGGCTCCGTGCTGTCAGTGAAGAGCCTGACGCGGGGATTGATTCCACGAACTGTGAAATCATGACCTGAGCCGAAATCAATAATTGGACACCTAACTGACTGAGCCACCCTGGTGCCTTGAGTTTATATTTCTGTGTGTAAGTCCTATAAGTTCAAGGGAATAAGTGGTATATAGACACTGGTGTTTTCATATTCTTGATTCACAGCATCCCTGGAAAGTGGAAGTGAGATTTCACCCTAATATTGCAGAGGGGCAAATAAAATTAGAAGTGACTTCCTAGTCAGTTGTAAAGACAAACGTAGAATTAGACTCCCAACTTGACTCATTATAGTGCTTTTTTCACCAGACTCAACAGTAGTTACATTTCTTAACTGATTATTTGCTTAATCATCTAAGAGAAGATTAATACTATCTCCCCAACCTTTACAGTTTTTTCATCCACTGGAATCACTCTTAATCTAGAATCGGCATACCCAGTGTTTTTTCACACTATCAAAATGGGAGGACCTAGTATTTTTTTATACTGTCTGAAACTCCAGAGACCTGGATTTGTGATTTTTTTTATTTTTAACCTATGCTATTTCAGTTGAAGACTTTATTTCTGAGTTTGACCTCTTTCCTGTAGGATGAGTTCTACATTCTTCTGCTAAGTGTGGGTTTCGTAGACAGCCATAATAAATACTTTACCGTATAATTTCTCAGAGACTAGGTGCATTTTTGGAGAAGCCATTGGCAAACAGGTGGGGTTTACCATCCTTTCTCAGTTTTCCTCTAGGCAAGTTAAAATTGGTCCCTTAAAAGTGAGTAAAGTAAATTCAGAACTTCTGATGCTGGGATGTGGACTAGTGTCTGGAAACAGGTAAGAGGAAATAATCGTGTTCAATAGCTCCATGACTTTCCTTAAGCGCTGATGACACAGGTCTTATTGTTAGGGCACATTGCAACCAAGTGGCCTAGCAGCAGAACACAAAACACACTTAGTCCTGGTTGACTCTTTATGTGAAGTGTTGCTCCAGTTACACTGTTAGTGTTTACTGGATCCTGTACTTACAGGTGATTAAAGATAGCATACCACTGACTAAAAATGGTGTCGCGGGTGGCATTAAAAATTACAGCAACTAAGGGTTGCTCATAACTTTTGATCATGGGTGTTTTTTCGTGTTTATATCTCTTCCTTTCCCATCATCCTGTCATTTAAAGTTCAGCCCTAAAGAAATGCCATCTCCTTCACTTCAAAGTTGTCTTTGGTTGCTTGGTTCCTTTTGTCTTTGTTCACTGCTGCTTCCTTCCCACTTTACAAATCTTTTGCTTGTCTCTTTGCAGCTTCCTTCCCATTCTACTCTATGTCTATTCTGTACTCTCTGCTGTGGACTATGTTTCCCACTGGGTATCTCTCCATCTGTATGTCTTTGAGGAAGTTTGTTTAAGCTCTCTGAGCTGTTTCAGCTACTACCACTTTGGTTAAGTCAAGGTGTGCGATGATAACTAAGGTTTTGGGGCATGGTGCTAGAAGAGAGTAGTAAAGTGAAAGTAATCTTCCTTCATTCTTGCTTCCCTCAGAGGCAACCACTAGTTATTCGTTTTTAAAAATATATTTTAGAAAGTCAGTTTATGTACTTAAAGTCCCATTTAAAAAACCCATTATGGGATTGTACTGTATAGTTGTTACTCAACTTGCTTAATATTACAGACAAGATATCTTGGATAGTTCCCATGCTGCACATGTTACATATCTATTGCATTCTTTTTTCTTTTTTTAACTTTTTTTAAATGTTTATTTTTGAGAGAGACAGGCAGAGACAGAGACAGAGCACAAGTGGGGGAGGGGCACAGAGAGAGGGAGACACAGAATCCAAAGCAGACTCCAGGCTCTGAGCTGTCAGCACAGAGCCCGACGCGGGGCTCGAACCCACCGACCGTGAGATCATGACCTGAACCGAAGTCGGACGCTTAACCGACTGAGCCACCCAGGCGCCCCTTGCGTTTTGAGTTTTGAAAGGTATTTTTGAAAGTAAGAAAAACTTTACATCCTGAAAGGAATCTAGAAAGTGGAATTGGGAAGTTATATTTAGGAGGAACTATTGGTGTCCTTCAAAGTGTACCAAAAAAGGTGAGCCTATTGGATGTTGTATTTATCATAACAAAATAAATCTCTGTTTTCTTTGATGTTAAATTATCACCCTTGTAAGATTTAAAAGATAAGACAATACTCTGCAGAATTAAGTTCTTCACCTCCCTGTCTCCAATTCCATATTTAAAAGGGTACTTAAAAACTTTAAAATTTGCATTTTACTACTCTTCATACTGTTTCCTTGTTAAAAAAAGTTTTATTTATTTACGTAATCTCTACACCCAACATGCGGCTCGAACTCCTGACCCTTTGATCAAGAGTTGCACGCTCTTCTGACTGAGCCACTCAGGTCCCCCTCTTGATACTGTTTCCTGATTAAAGTCAGGCTTAAAGTGAATTTAGTGTTGTTAAAAGATCATCTTTAAACTTAGAATTAAAGGGGTGCCTGGGTGGCTCAGTCGGTTAAGCGTCCGACTTCGGCTCAGGTCATGATCTTGCGGTCTGTGAGTTCAAGCCCCACGTCAGGCTCTGTGCTCACCGCTCAGAGCCTGGAGCCTGTTTCAGATTCTGTGTCTCCCTCTCTCTCTGACCCTCCCCCGTTCATGCTCTGTCTCTCTCTGTCTCAAAAATAAATAAACGTTAAAAAAAAAAAATTAAAAAAAAAAAAAGAAAACATGTTTAAAAAAATAAATAAACTTAGAATTAAATATTATACCTTCAATATTAGCTATTGCTGTGAAGATTCCTTTTGTTTCCATTTATATTACATTGCACTTAGTAAACCTATGTGTGTTGAATTCAGTGTAAAATATATCATCCCTGCTCTTTGGCTTCATAATCTCTTTAGAATTGGTCCTTTTTTTTCTCCTTTATCATTTTTTTAAAATATATATTGTCAAATTGGTTTCCAAAAAATATGCGACACTTCACAAATTTGCGTGTCATCCTTGTGCAGGGCCCGTGCTAATCTTCTCTGTATTGTTCCAGTTTTAGTATATGTGCTGCCGAATCACACTAGAATTGGTCCTTTCGATGGGGCTGCTGGCTGGCTCAGTCAATTGGCAAGAGCATGAGTTCAAGCCCCCCATGTAGGGCCTACAGATTACTTTATAAAAAAATAAAGAATAGATTTGCTCCTTTTTTTTTTTAAACAGTTTGCCCCCACACTTTCCTTGTTTTAACACTAAGGTTGCATTCCCCATCCTTTCGTTAATTTGATCATTAGATTTATATGAAATGTACAGCTTTAAAGTGAAAAAAAAACCCAACCAATTAATCATATTTTAGAATTAATTATTGCATTTTCAAAAATTCACTTTTTGTTGTCTATGTTACAATATTTGCCCATATAATTACAGTTATTTCTCTTCTAGTTTTTGCTGACTTAACAATTTAATCTTGTTAACTTTGGGAGATTGAATTAATTTGGACAGAACAGTAATTTAGCTGGTTGATTTCGTGTTTGTTACAGTTTTTTTTTTTTAACATTGAGAGTGTGCATGCCAGCAGGAGAGGGGGCAGAGAATCCCAAGCAGGCTCTGCCCTGTCAGCGCACAGCCCCATGATGTGGAGCTTGAACCCACAAACCATGAGATCATGATCTGAGTTGAAATCAGGAGTCAGATGCTTACCTGATTGAGCCACCCAGGTACCCCTGACTGTTTTTTAAAATTTGTGGTTGTTTGCTGATAGCAGCCAAAGAAATAATGTTAATGAAAGTGCCTTGTAAAACATGAAATGTTGTATAAACAACTTTTTTTAAAAAACAGCTTTTTAAAAAAGTTGAATCAGCACGTTTATTGAGTACCTACTAAGTGACTGGCATTATTCTAGATGTTGAGGTTGCAAAGATATATAAAGACAGGAGAATTCGTAACCCAGTCTGTTTTCATTTCTGTTTTTAAAGTTTATTCATTTATTTTGAGAGAGACAGAGACACAGGGTAGAATCCGAAGCAGGCTCTGAACTGTCAGCACAGAGCCTGATTTGGGGCTCAAACCCATGAACCCATGAGATCATGACCTGAGCTGAAACCCACGAGTCAGACACCCAACTGAGCTACCCAGGTGCCCTAGTCTATTTTCTTTTCTTTCTTTTCATCTTTTCTTATTAATTAATTAATTAATTTAGAGAGATTAGGTCTTTTTTTAAAGATTTTTTATTTTTATCATTATTTTTAATATAATTCATTGTCAAATTGGCTTCCATACAACACCCAGTGCTCATCCTAACAAGTGCCCTCCTCAGTGCCATCACCCATTTTCCCTCTCCCCCACCCCCCTATCCACCCTCAGTTTCTTCTCTGTATTTAAGAGTCTCTTGTGGTTTGCCTCCCTCCCTCTCTGTTTATAACTTTCTTTCCCCTTCCCTTCCCCCATGGACTTCTGTTAAGTTTCTCAAGACACACATGAGTGAAAACTTATGATATCTGTCCTTCTCTTATTGACTTAATTCACTCAGCATAATACCTTCCAGTTCCATCCGCATTGCTGCAAATAGCATGATTTCATTCTTTCTCATTGCCAAGTAAAATTCCTTTGTATATATAAACCACATCTTTATCATCCATTCGTCAGTTGATGGACATTTAGGATCTTTCCATAATTTGGCTGTTGTTGAAAGTGCTGCTACAAACTTTGGGGTACATATGCTGTTGTGTATCAGCACTCCTGTATTCCTTGGGTAAATTCCTAGTAGTGCTATTGCTGGGTCATAGGGTAGTTCTATTTTTAACTTTTTGAGGAACCTTCATACTGTTTTCGAGAGCAACTGCCCCAGTTTGCATTCCCACTGGCAGTGCAAGAGGGTTTCCATTTCTCCACAACCTCCATCCTCACCCGCTAGAGACTTTTTTTTTTAATGTTTATTTATTTTTGAGAGAGAGAGTCCTAGAGTGAGTGGGGGAGAGGCATAGCGAGAGGGAGACACAGAATCCAAAGCAGGATCCATGCTCTGAGCTGTCAGCACAGAGCCCAGTGTAGGGCTTAAACTCAAAAACCTTGAAATCATGACCTGAGTTGAAGTCAGATGCTTAACTGACTGAGCCACCTAGGCATCCCTATTTTCATTTTAAAAACAAGCTTACTGAGATATAATTCACACACTGTAAAATTCACTTTTAAAGTATGCAATTCAGTGGTTTTTAGTATACTTACAGAGTTTTGCATCCATCACCATTATCTAATTTTAGAAGACAAATGGCAGTTTTTAATAATCATTTTAAGTCTTTACTCATTTTTGGCTCTATATCAAAACTTAATTTTCTTCTGTTTTCCCCACATGCTTAAGAGCGAGATTGTATGTGTCCACTCTTCTATAATTATTCATCAATTAGGGAGCAGATGGTAATAACTTCCTTCTATTAAAACTGCTGAATTAGGGGCGCCTGGGTGGCTCATTTGGTTGAGTCTAACTTCGGCTCAGGTCATGATCTCGCGGTTCGTGGGTTCGAGCCTGGCGTTGGGCTCTGCTGACAGCTCAGAGCCTGGAGCCTGCTTCGGATTCTTTGTAACCCTCCCTCTCTGCCCCTCCCCCACTTGTGCTCTGCTCACTCTCTCTCAGAAATAAACAAACATTAAAAAAATTTTTTTTAAACTGCTGAATTAATGTGACGCCTATGAGAGTAGATACAAAAGTCACAAATAGGGGCACCTGGGTGGCTCAGTCCATTAGGCGTCTGACTTTGGCTCAGGTCATGATCTTGTGGTCCCTGAGTTCGAGCCCCGCATGGGGCTCTGTGCTGACAGCTCAGAGCCTGGAGCCTGTTTCAGATTCTGTGTCTCCCTCTCTTCTCTGGCCCTCCCCCGTTCATGTTCTGTCTCTGCCTCAAACATAAATAAACATTAAAAAAAATTTTTTTTTTTAAGTCACAAATACTTTAACAGTTTACAGTGTCATTTGAACAAATAAATTGTTCTGGAGGAATCATTTAATATTGTACCTCTGTGGAACTAGGAAAGAAGTATTCTGAAGAACCACCAGGTTTGTTTAAATAACGAAATCCCAAGTTTAAAATCAAATTGTGTCTTGCTTACCTACCTCCTTCTCTATATAAAAAGTAAGTTAGGGGGTGCCTGGGTGCCTGAGTTGGTTATGTGTCTGACTCTTGTCTTTGGTTCAGGTCATGTTCTCACAGTACGTGAGTTCAAGTCCCACATCAGGCTCTGCTGACAGCACGGATTCTGCTCGGGATTCTGTCTTCCTCTCTCTGCCCCTCCCTGCTCATGCTCTCTCTCTCAAAAATAAACATTAGGGGCGCCTGGGTGGCGCAGTCGGTTAAGCGTCCGACTTCAGCCAGGTCACGATCTCGCGGTCCAGGAGTTCGAGCCCCGCGTCGGGCTCTGGGCTGATGGCTCAGAGCCTGGAGCCTGTTTCCGATTCTGTGTCTCCCTGTCTCTCTGCCCCTCCCCCATTCATGCTCTGTCTCTCTCTGTCCCAAAAATAAATAAACGTTGAAAAAAAAAATTTAAAAATAAATAAATAAACATTAAAAACATACTAAAAATCACTTGCTTTCAGAGTCATTTTGTGCCCTTAATTTTCCTCTGGAGATTAGGTAGGGGTTTTTCTTGTTTGTTAGTTTTTAACACATGTAGGTCTATAGATTCTGTGAAAATGCTTTCATTAGTCTCTGGGCTCCGCAAAGCTCAAAATGGTTAAACACCAACCACTGCTTAACTGGGTTGCTGTAAACAAAGCCCAAAATGAAACCCCTGTGTATTTGCTGCAGATTCCCAGGTGCCTCTTGAGTGCAGGAATAAGCTCAGAAAAGGTTTAATAAGTTTATTAAGTAATCATCCATTAAAAGGTTCATATGCTACTTGTGTGTTGCATCAGGGCAAGTGCCTTGCACCTTACTGCATTTAACACTGCTTGGAAGAGTGTGGACCTAGGATTTAGACCACTTTCAGATATTTAAGCTGAATTTTATTAGGACGAACGTAAGGTCACAGAGCTGCATAAAGGATCAGTCAGAAGATACCAGGCTATTTTATTTTGCCTGGTATGTGAAGACGAATATTATTAAATCTGAAGAATGGGATGTCTTGCAGGGCTGTTGGGTAAGTTTTGTGGAGATCCCCACCAACAAAGAAATCATACTGAAGGGGCTCTTGGGCTCAGGTCATGATCTCCTGGATCGGGAATTTGAGTACTGATGGTGCCAAGCCTGCTTTTGATTCTTGCTCTCTCTCCCTCTCTGCCCTTCCCCCCCGCCCCTCAAAAATAAATAAACTAAAAAAAAAAAGTATTAAATTAAAAAAAATCATATTGAAGATGAACACTTGATTCACAATAGCTGATTATAAAAAGGAAAGCCTCAGTATTTAGCTATAACCCTAACATTTCTTAGGGTTACGATTAACCCAAGCATAATGACTGGCACAAACTGGTTTCTTGGTCAATCCAGGCAGTAGTTCCTACCCGAATGCTGTGTTTTTTTGTTTTGTTTTTCAAATACTGTTTGGTTTTGTTGGCATGTTTATTTGTGGAAAGGGTAGGGGATTGTGAGGGGAGAGATAGGAATCTATCTGTTGTAATAGGATTTGGTCTGTGTATTAATGGAATGAACTGGCCTTTCTTGCTGTACTTCCTTTGTCCTTGCTGAGAAGGGAGGCTGAAGTTTTCTAGAGTCATTGATGAAGCTGTAAGAGGAAGTGTGGACTTTTGAACTTCTTGATGGTAATGGAGAATGTTAGGGGAGTTTGGGGAGCCCCCATATTAGTGCGAGGACTGGAAAGAGTTATGGAACATTTTGGCCTCAAAACAGGAATATACAAATTGAAGCAATAACTTCTACTTTTCTACCACTTTTTTTTTTTAATTTGTATTAATTATCCTGTGTCATTTGACATTATTTTTTTCCAAAGCAACACATAACCATTTTCATTTATCACTTGGGTTTATTTGAAAAAAACAAACAAACAAACAAACAAAAGCTGTTTCATTTCACAGGCCTCCCCACACCTTTTCCTACTATGGAGTATATTCATTATTTTTTTTTTCTCTCAAAATCAAGTTCCCAAGTACTCCATTGAACAAAAATAATCAACTAAGAATATTTTCTTGTTTTAACAATTCTTAAATTGAAGAAACTTTAACCTTAATTTTTGAAATGCATCAGTGGACTTCTGCCCCACCCATCTCCCTTCTTTGCCTGCTTCTCTCACCAACAAAAACATTAAAGAACACTTGATAAACAATAGCCCTTGTTTAAAATGAAAGCTTCAGTGTTTAGCTGATTGTTTGCTAATAAAATATTTTCTTAAAAACAAATCAAAAGTCCTTGCCCATATTTCAGAATTCCTCCATCTCAGAGAGACATACGCACAGCCTGGATATTACATTATTTCTCTGAATTGCTTTCATAAGTACTTACTCTGGTATACCAACCAGAACTGAGGTGAAATGGGATCAGACGAGAGATCATCCAGAGTACTAAAGTTTTTGTCTTACTCCTGTATTTCAGTGTATTTCTAAAAGAACTTTAAAAGGATAGTGTTCTGTGGTTATAACTCCTAACGCTATAAGCACCAATCTAATTGGTATTAGTAACTTATTGATGATGTATGTGATGCTTTTATGATGATTTTTAGTTGGATCCTTACATACACTTGTCCATTGGGGTTTAGTTTGTATATCCATTGCCTTTTTATTCCCTCTCTTAGTCCAGATGTTCTGGTGAAAATGGCCCTTGGTTTGGATTTTTTTTTTAATATTTTTAATTTATTTTTGAGAGAGAGAGTGGAGGAGGGGCAGAAAAAGAGGGGCCAGGGACAGAGGATCCAGAGCGGGCTTTGCACTGACAATAGGGAGCCCATGTGAGACTCACTCCAACTCATGAACCATGAGGTCATGACCTGAGCCGAAGTCGGATGCTCAACCGACTGAGCCACCAAAGTACCCCCAGTTTGGATATTCTAAATTTCTTCTAAGGCGTGTATTTACTGCCAAATACATTTTTTTTATACGTCTAGCTCTAGGACTGTTTCTTCCTTCCTTGCATGATGTTGAGTTTTTTTGTTTTGTTTTTTTTTTTGATCATGAGAATCAATAGTTTATCTCACCCTACATTTCTTGGATATCTGCCTCACTGCTCAGGCACAGGACTTCATAGAAGAGCTCTAAAAACCTCTGTAACAACTGAACAGACCAATGGTCAGGAAATATGAGCTCGTTTTTAATCCATTTTAATGATTTTATAAAATTATTATTCTTAAATCCTGACTTTGGATTTTTGTGAATTTTACATCCTCCTTTCAGTCAACTTGCCAGCTTAGAACTTCTCTTTATCACAGAAGAAATCCCCTCTAAACTTCCCATAGGGCAAGGTATTATGGGTTGATGACTATTGAGCTACTTGTGTGCTTAATGTCAAATAGTGGTCAAATGCTCAAAACTTCCCCAGCTGGGAATCATTTCAGTGTAAAGGCGCAGAATAGAAAGGGGGTGCCTTACTTTACATTTTAGGATGTGCCCTTTGTTGTGCACATTTTATAGTGGGGAGACTTTGTTACATTTTTTGCTTAAAAAGTTGATTTTTATTTAAATTTTTTTTTCAACGTTTATTTTCTTTGGGACAGAGAGAGACAGAGCATGAACGGGGGAGGGGCAGAGAGAGAGGGAGACACAGAATCGGAAACAGGCTCCAGGCTCTGAGCCATCAGCCAGAGCCTGACGCGGGGCTCGAACTCACGGACCGCGAGATCGTGACCTGGCTGAAGTTGGACGCTTAACCGACTGCGCCACCCAGGTGCCCCAAAAAGTTGATTTTTAAAAATGCCTCCCTCCCCTCAGTTTTAGAATGAGTGTGGCCAGGAGGGTAGAAGGAGGTGTGATAGAGACCGACCTTGTTAAAAAACTGAGTTATTTTTTGTGTTTTATACACTTGCCGGGGTAGTGCCAAGAATGGAGGGAGATCCAGGAGGACTTCCCCACAGCCCTTCTGTCTGGCTTGGTCATGTAATATCAAGTTGCCAGGGTTGGGGTGGAGCGACAACTCTCTTTTAATGGTTTCTTGTTATAGCCCTCATAAAGCTGTGTCAATTCCCCTGGCTTTACAGACTATTGCCCAGAAGAAAAGATGTTTGGTTTTCACAAGCCAAAGATGTACCGAAGTATAGAGGGCTGCTGTATTTGCAGAGCTAAGTCCTCCAGTTCTCGATTCACTGACAGTAAACGCTATGAAAAGGACTTCCAGAGCTGTTTTGGGTAAGATCATCTGATGTTTTTACCATTCTTAGAGTGAAAAAGATCATAGCTTGCGGAAATCCTTCCAGGCGAGGCAGGCAATTGGAGCAATGTGCTAATAAATTAAAATCACTTACATTCTCATCTAGGCTATTTTAAGGTTCTTGCTTTTAAAACAAATCAATACCGACAGCCTACCCTTTTCCAGATTATAAGGAACTACAAATTGTGAAGCCCCTTGTAGTTATAATCAAACTCTTTTGTTTTTAACATCAAGATATAAAAGACTTTTAAGAAATTACTCTTATTCTCTCTTATACTAGTTGTCCTCTGGTAGTTTTCTGTTCTTTGCATTGTTTTTCTAAATTATGGAAATGTATTTTAACCCATCCTGCTGAGGATGCTAATAAGACTTAATGTTCTGCCCTGAGATCTGTCAGGGTACATTTCATTTTATAATTTTGTTCTTTATTTATCTTTTGACAATAAACCTGCTTAGTAAAGTGGAATTTACTTTCCAACAAATACTTGGATAAAATAGAATAGTTCATGTTGAACCATTTCCCATGTTAGAAGTAATTTTTACCACTTTGTTTCTCTTATCAAAATACTTGTTGATTACTTATTGTTAATCCTGTATTTTGTGCTTATTTTGAAGGTTGTCAAAAGAGTTTCTGCCAACTTTGCCTTTTTAAATTACATTTGTCACTTAACGTCTTCATTTCCAATGGTATACATGATAAAAGTTACCAGTATTTTTCTGTATGTATTTATAATACAGGAAAAGTGTAGTAATGAAAGTTCTTCAAAGATATAATTTATAAAGAGCTTGGTTGACTAGTGTTACAGATTTCTTCCCCTTATGCAGATATAATCATTTTTTAAAAATTACAGTGCCTCTTGGGTTTTGTGTGTTGTAAAACCAGAATATCATGACACATTATTTTATGTAAAGAGTGGCGTTTTGTTGCTTATGGAAATATCTACACACTTCAGAAAAGATTAAGTGGACAACCTTGTTTTAAACCATAGTGACCAGGATCTCCTCTAGGTCTTAAATTTTATTATTATTTTATTTTAAAATGACCAAATTGCAGTACATAGAATTGGTTCATTGGATCTAGGAGTTAATTATATTTCTAAAATGTACTATAGAAACTATGTAACTGTATCATCCAGGACAATTAGCAATAGCATCTATAAACTGTAATTGGATTTTTTTTTCTAAAAGAAATACACTCGCATGAATTCTTAAATATAAATGAGTCTAATAAAAGTTTGATTGTTTTCTTACTAGGTTGCATGAGACTCGTTCAGGAGACATCTGTAATGCCTGTGTCCTGCTTGTGAAAAGATGGAAGAAATTGCCAGCAGGATCAAAAAAAAACTGGAATCATGTTAGTTCATCTTTTGTCTTTCTCAGTTATACCTCTATTACATTTATTTGTTTTGAGAGAGAGAGAGAGGGAGAGAGAGAATCCTAAGCAGGCTCTGCACTAATAGACGCAGTGTTCAATCCCATGAACCGTGAGATCATGACTTAAACTGAAATCAAGATTTGGGTGCTTAACTGACTGAGCCACCTGAGTGCCCAGATAACTTCTATTACATTTAAAGTAACATTAGTTTTCTCCCAATTTAGGAAGTAGTACGTTCCTCAGATGGAAAAGTGAAAAGAATAAAGAAAAACACAAGTTGCTGCTCAGATATAATTACTTAACATTTTGGCATGTTTAGAAGCAAAATTTTGAGTAGTGTATCATTTCCCTAAGGCTGTATCCAGTATCCCCATTTTAGAGATTCACAGTGTACATTTCATGTATTTCCTAAGGTTAATTAGACATGGATCCTTTTTTCATCTCAGGGGAACATTTATCCTAATTCCTGGAGGTAGTATAATGAGCACATAGGATTTAGCACCAGAACTGGATTTGAATCCTGCCTTACTAGTTGCGAATTTTGGGCAAGTTCCATTTACTTATAAAATGGAAACATAGTAGCTATCCCACAGAGCTGTTGTGAGAACTGAATGAGATTTATATATAAAATATAACACATAGTGATCAGTTATGTGGAAGCTATTCTTACTCTATATATTTAAATCTAGTTGAGATTGTAGTGGTATGTAAATGTGTATTCTGTTTGCCCTTTGTCATTGGTTTTCAGTGATCAGAACAGCACTGTTAAGTCTTATGCTAGCTTTTAAAACATTTATGGCATTTATACAAAATACTTGTTTTTAAGCCAGCATGCATTTATTCTTTATCTTTTTTCCCCCTAACACTAGTATTAGCCTTACATTTTCCTTTGGTTACTGTGTTACATTATTTTGATAGGTTTTTGTGGGTCTGTTAATTTATAAAAAGGGAATTTTCTTTAATAGTTTGTCTGGAGAAGTTGAAAATTGTGATTTTGAAGGTGATGACAACCTTTTTAAGGGTGCAAATCTGCAAATAGTAAATGTGAATAAATTTGTAAGAAATAGTACCGTGTAGGTCTAGACCAATGGCCATGGTAGACTATGGGAGAACATGCCATTGCCATCATATAAATGACCTTAGGGATTAAAGTGTATGGTGAAAAGAACATAAAGCATAGTTGTGAAAACGTTAATTTGAGTCTTGTATCCCTCTCTACCCATTCTTGCCCACTTACTAGTTTAGTGAAATAAGGCAAAAGATAATTTCTTGTTCTCTTTCACCCTAAATTGGAGTTAACAAATAGTCCCCTTACTGCTTTGTAGTGAAAGTAAACTCAAAAGTGTATGAAAGGGGAGCCTGGGTGGCTTAGTTGGTTAAGCATCTGACTCCTGGTTTTGGCTCAGGTCATGATCTCACCATTTGTGGGTTCAAGCCCTGCCTCTGGCATAGCACCGACAGTGTGACAGCGTAGAGCCTGCTTGGGATTCTGTCTCTGCCCCTCCTGGGAGCGTGTGTCTACTCTCTATTTAAAAAAAAAAAAAAAGTATGAAAGCTTTTTGCAGACTGTAAAACACTGTCTGATAGAAATGTTAGTTGTTGTAAGTCTTGATTTTCTTTAACCTTTTGGGTCATTCTTACCATATATAAATCTATTTAAATTTTTTGTACAGTATATTGTTACTATTGCCTGCTTTGAAGAAAAAAACCCCACGAGATAAATTATTCTTTAATACCATGTGATGATTAAAAGTGCACATGGGCTCTCAAACACTCTTAAGTAGAAAACTGCTTCTCAATTTAGGCTCCTTCAAATAGGCATTTGTCTGAACTAAAGGAATACAAGAGGTGTCATTTTTTAAGTGGTATTAAATATTCAGTATTTTCTTCCAGGTGGTAGATGCAAGGGCAGGACCCAGTCTGAAGACAACATTGAAACCAAAGAAAGTGAAAACTTTATCTGGAAACAGGATAAAAAGCAACCAGATCAGTAAACTACAGAAGGAATTCAAACGTCACAGTAAGTTTGAGGTTTTGATACTGAAACAAGAGTAGTTAAGAATAGTTGTTTGGTTTTTATTTTTACCTGGGGGGTGGCATATGGTATGTATAGATTTTTAAAGTTATTTAAAGTGTTGCAAGGCATTGTCAACGTGGTAGAGATATTTCTATGAAATCTTTTAAAATTTTTAATGTTTATTTTGTTTTATTTTTAATGTTTATTTTTGAGAGAGAGCATGAAGGGGAGGAGAGGGGCAGAGAAGAGGGGGACACAGAATTTGAAGGAAGCTCCAGGCTCTGAGCTGTCAGCACAGAGCCCGACATGAGGCTCAAACCCACCAACTGAGAGATCATGACCTGAGCTAAGCTGGGTGCTTAACTGACTGAGCCACCCAGGTGCCCCTTGAAACTCTATCTTTAGTCCTGATGACATAAAAGTAATTTGACTAGCTGACCACTTCTTCAGATTGTATGGAGATCGCTCTGACCACTCTGATCTGTTTATTGACATGTTAAGTTCTAGAAGATGAATTTTTCAAGCTTGTTTACTTGATTTTTATGCATAAGGAAATAGAGGTCTGGAGATGTGCAGAAAGGTATGTAAATAATATTAGTGGACAGTCTGAGACCAAAGCCCAGGTTTTCTGTAAAGTAACTTTAGAAATCATAACTTACATATTGCGGTAAAGCTAGCCTCAGGACTTTCAGGTTTCTGGGACAGTGTGTGTTGTGTGGAGTGATGGAATGGGAAAGGAATGATAAATTAATATCAGGTTCATCTACTCTTAAAGGAAGTTGTTGAGGGGGAGAGCACCTGTAGTGGTACTTCTGTATTTCGGAATTTAGATTTCAGCTTTTGAAAAGGAATTGCAGTGCATATAATGTTGTTTGTTATATGTAACACAATGAGGGGAGGGTTTCTGAGGCAAAACAACTGAAATCAAACGCATTAGTATTTCTGTCGTAGAAATGTAGTCATATTCACAAAGGTGGAATAAATAAAACTTGCATGGGCTAGTCAGGTTTGGCTACCCTAATGTTATAGTTCATGTCAGGCCAGATTTTGTGGCCAAATGGGTTAGGAATAGACTCTGTTTTCAGAGCTTTTTCAAAACTGTAGATGAGGTTGTGGACTGGTCAGAGAGTTTTCAGGATTATAAAAACAATTTGTAGGACGCTGTTAGACAAAATATCATCAATGCTTGTTTTAGAAAAATGGTAAAAGAGAGTTAAATACACTGATAAGGCAGAGTGAGGAAAGGAAAACTGTCATCTCTTGGGACGTTTTGGTAGATGTACCAAGCATTTTACACACATAGTTATCTCAGTAATTTGTTTTAGAGATTAGGATAGGAAGTAGAGTGGTGATTTAACCTTGAGCCAGGTTACTTAGTAAAGATGATAGAGATGAGTTTGACCTCAGGTTTGTCTAGCTTCAAAGCTGTTTGCTCTTTCTGCAACACCACCCTGCTCCTTGAGGTAGTATATAACCAGTGCCCACGACTCTGAAGCCTTTGCAGATCATCTGCTAATTTTCTGCTCTTTTAAGTAGGTGTTACCGGTCCATAGTTATTCTGATGATATGTTTAATCTTCGACTAAAATATTTTAATACTTTATAGTAAAATATTTAGGTGATATGAAATAGGTATGTATTTTAACTATACATGTTCTTTAAAAGTTTTTTTCAAGTTTTTCTTTACATTCCAGTTAACAAACAGTGTAATAGTTTCAGGTGGAGAATTCAGTGATGGATCACTTACGTACAGTACCCGCTGCTCATCACAACAAGTGTCCTCCATTAACCCTCAGTTTGTTCTCTATAGTTGAGTCTTTTTATTTTCCCTATGTTCATGTTTTGTTTCTTAAATTCCACATGAGTGAAATTACATGGTATTTGTCTTTCTCTGACTTACTCATTAGGCATAATCCTCTCTAGCTCCATCTACTTCATTGGAAACCTTTTTCTTTTTGAATCTCCTTTTTAATGGCTGTGTAGTATTCCATTGCAGACACTCCCCACCCCCACATCTTTATCCATTCATCTATATAGATGGACATTTGGGTTGCTTCCATATCTTGGCTATTGTAAGTAACACAGCAGTAAACACAGGGGTGCATATATCTTATCAAAAAATTAGGGTAATAATATGATCAAATAAATAATCATTCTATTTTTAATTTTTTTTGAAATTTATTTATTTTATTTTTAAAAATTTACATCCAAATTTGTTAGCATATCGTGCAACAATGATTTCAGGAGTAGATTCCTTAGTGCCCCTTACGTATTTAGCCCATCCCTCCTCCCACAACCCCTCCAGTAACCCTCAGTTTGTTCTCCATATTTATGAGTCTCTTATGCTTTGTCTCCCTCCCTGTTTTTATATTATTTTTGCTTCCCTTGCCTTATGTTCATCTGTTTTGTCTCTTAAAGTCCTCATATGAGTGAAGTCATATGATATTTGTCTTTCTCTAATTTCACTTAGCATAATACCCTCTAGTTCCATCCACGTAGTTGCAAATGGCAAGATTTCATTCTTTTTGGTTGCCGAGTAATACTCCATTTTATGTATATATACCACATCTTCTTTATCCATTCATCCATTGATGGACATTTGGGCTCTTTCCATACTTTGGATATTGTTGATAGTGCTGATATAAACAGTGGGGGGCATGTGCCCCTTCGAAACAGCGCACCTGTATCCCTTGGATAAATACCTAGCAGTGCAATTGCTGGGTTGTAGGGTAGTTCTATTTTTAGTTTTTTGAGGAACCTCCATACTGTTTTCAACAGTAGTTGCACCAGTTTGCATTCCTACCAACAATGTATGAGGGTTCCTTTTTCTCCACATCCTTGCCAACACTTACTTCTTGTCCTTTTTTATCTTTTTTGGATAAATGTCTATTAACATCCTCTACCCATTTTGTAACTGGATTGTTTATACATGTTCCTTTCTTAACCAGCTATCACCAGGGGAAAAGAAAAAGACTGAGCCAACCCTCCATTCTCACTAAGTGTTTTAATGAACATTTGAGAAATAGTAATTTTCTTCTACCACTTGAAGGTTAGAGGAATTGATTATTCATATGTATGTTCTTAGCTCCTCCCTTTAATTATGGGAAAAGTGAAACCTGACTAAATTTCACCTTACCTAAGGGAATATGTCCAGTGTAATTTTAGATTTTTATTATAAAGCTGTGTTGTGGAAGGAGGGATTGGAGACTGAAGATAAATCCCTTTGAAAAAGGTGTGTGGGCTTTGGAGGCTTAGACTGAAACTGGGTTTTCCCATGTGCATTGTGAATTGCTAGCACCTGTGTGCAGCACAACAGTTTTGATATACTTCAATTTTTATATACATCACCCACTAAATGGTGTCCCTGTCTCTTGTTATATATTTGCTTCCCTGCATCCTGCATTTACCTGACTTTTTTCCTGAGGTATTCTTTCCTTTGGGTGGTGTACTGCAAAGGGATTAGACCTAGAGCTTGAAGATCAGGATTTGAGTTACCGTTCATGAAATTTAACTTAACATAGAACCATAATTTTCTTATCCGAGAAAAGGGGATAATCAACTAAAAAGATTTTGTAAAACAAAACAAATTCCTGTATAAATGTTAGTTTCTTCTTTTTGTCATTCTTCCTAAAATCTACAATGAATTCTTGTTGCTATGGAATAAAGCTGAAAATCCCTAGTGAGTCTTTGGAGGTCCTATTTTAGGCAAAGAATATTTGGGCTGAGTTCATTCCCTTCCTGTGCATAGTGTGTTCTGCTTCCACTACCCCATGCTTAGCTAATTACTCTTCTGTGCCTTTTCAAATCCCACAATTTTTAAGATTTTAAAAATTGTAAATTGTGGTTCTTTGAAGAATTTCCAGGCCTGCATTCCAGAAGAGTTTTCTTCCTAACTGCTTTTTATATAGTTATATTCTAGTGTCTCAAGTGTTAGATTAAACCATAAGAAATGGCCATTTTTATAGGTAGAAAATGATCTAATAACTGCTGCTTCAAATATTCCATAGCTATTAAGCACTTCCTTGGATAGTGAGTTTTCTTCTCCAGCATAGAGCTGACTACTGCTGCTGCTAATTGTTTGGGAAGCCTTTTAAACATTCCAATAATGTTCAACATTCTTTAAAGCCTGCTATTCTTGAGGATTTTATATGTAAAATTTTGTTAATACAAAGCATTCTACGGTCTATTCGTAGGTTTTCTTTGGTCTATTTCTTCCCATGTAGAGTATGACATGGGGTTTGAGGTCTAGTAGATAAGTACTTAATAAATACTTAATTGCTTCTTTGAATTGGAGGGTTGCTCTATCCACCTATCCTGGGGGCGGGTGGTGTGTGTGTGTGTGTGTGTGTGTGTGTGTGTGTGTGGTAATCTCAACCCCTATTTGTGATACTGCTGTCACTGTAGAATAGCAGTTTGATAGCCTTAGAGCATGGTGACCATCCACCAAAAGACTCATTTTCTGGCTAGTAAATTTATATGGAGTCTTCTAAGGGCAAAAGTACTAAATCATGTTTAATGTTTAGCTTGTATCTGATGAATTGCCTTTATTCCTTATTAAATCAGGATCTGTTGTTTTCCCTTTATCGGTAGGGTGTTGTTTTTGGTTGCTTTTAAGATTTTTTCCTTTATCTTTAGTTTTCAGAAAGTTAATTATCAATGTGTCTTGGCATTGATTTCTTTGAGTATATCCTGTTTGGGGTTTGCTCAGCTTCTTGAATCTCTCTATAGGTTTGTCTTTTGCCAAATTTGGCAAGTTTTCAGGCATTGTATTTCCTTGAGTATATTTTCACCTCTGCCCTCTTTCTTATTCCAGGACTGCAATGACACGAATGTAGATTTTTTTGTCATAGTCCCAGAGGTCTCTAAGGTTCTATTCATTTGTTTTCTCTGTGTTGTTCAGGTTGGGTAATTTCTGTTGTTCTTTCTTCCAGTTCATTGATTGTTTCCTCTGTCCCCTCCATTCTGCTGTTGAGCTCCATCCACTGAGCTTTTTATTGCATTTTTTTCTTTCTTTTTTTTTTTTCGCAGCTCAAATTTCAGTTCCACTTGGTTCTTCTTTATAACTTTTATTTATTTTTTTAAATTGAGACGTGTTTGGGGGGCCTGGGTGGCTCGGTTGGTTAAGCGTCTGACTTGAGCTCAGGTCATGATCTCGCGGTCCGTGAGTTCGAGCCCTGTGTTGGGCTCTGTGCTGACAGGTCAGAGCCTGGAGATTCTATGTCTCCCTCTCTCTCTCTGCTCTCTCCCACGCTCTCTCTCTCTCTCTCTCTCTCTCTCTCTCTCAAAAATAAATATTAAAAAAAATAAATACATTGAGACCTATTCGCTGATAATATTTTTGTTTCAGGCATGTTCATAATGGCTCACTAAAGCATTTTTGTCATGATTATGTTAAAATCTTTGTTAGATCATTCTAACATCTCTGTCCTCTTGGTGTTAACATCTACTTCCCTTTTCACTCAGTTTGAGATTTTGGTTCTAGATTTGAGGGACTTTTTTTTTTTTAATTGAAACTTGGATTTTTAAAAATTATGTTATGGGTCTTTAAAACTTTGGTTTTACTGTCTTTTTTTGGACACCCTTTTATCAGGGGCAATGAGACAGAGGCATCACTTTGTCACTGTGTGGTGGTGTTAAAAGGTTCCCCAGTTAACACCTGAGGTGGGAGGAGCTCCTCATTGCTGTGGGATGGGGGTGGGAGTTGAAGTTCCCACATGGTGGGGATACTCATTTGTGGTGGGCCATGGCTAAAGTCCTGACTTCTCAACAGGCTTCCTCTGACACCCTGGTGGATGTGTTGGTGCTTTGTAACAGTCTTAGGAGGATGGAAATCTTAGGCTCCCCACTTGGCCTCTGCTGGAGTGGGTGGGATTGCGGCCTCTGTTTTCTGTGGTGTTTGGCTGGAGTAGAGTGATTATTACTCTGATAAAATTATTACTCTGATAAAAGTTTCCTGTCTTGCTTAGGCTGCCACTTTTCTGCCCCTTTGACTAGAGAGCAGGGTTTTGTTGGTTTTTTTTCTTTCTTTCTTTTTTTTTTTTTTTGTCTATACCCATCGGTATTTCTGTGCTGCTGGCTTCTCTAGCTCGAAGACTGGATTTATGAGGCAAAAAAAGAAAACCCATAAAAACTAGAGAACGCACCACCATGTCCTTCCTTAGGTCGAGCTCTGTCTTAGCCGTTGCCAACTTTCAGAGTCATTAGGTTTGTTTTATATGCAATATCCTGGGTTTTTAGTTGTACTTATTTATTAGCAGGAGGAATGGGGAAAGGTATGTCTACTCCTATCTTCCTGGAAGCTTATGGCCTCATTTTCTTTTTAGAAACACTTGTACAAATATCTTCAAATATCAGTAGTGAATAGAAAATAAATTCTTTTTTTCTTTCTACTAACTCACAGTTTTTTATGCTGAGCCTTAGTTACATATAATGAAATTAAATTATAATTTTTTTTCCCTCTTTATTGCAGATTCTGATGCTCACAGTACCACCTCAAGTGCCTCCCCAGCTCAGTCTCCTTGTTATAGTAACCAGTCAGATGATGGCTCAGATACAGAGATGGCTTCTGGCTCTAACAGAACGCCAGTTTTTTCCTTTTTAGATCTCACATACTGGAAAAGGTAAAAGCAACAAAATATCTCTCTAACCAGCAAACCTTCTTAATTACAGGCGATGGTTTCCCACTTCCTTAGCAGTTAAATGGCATTTGGCATACAGCTGGTAGCACACATGGTTGGAGGTGGATAAGCAAGAATTGAGCCGAGAGCTGTGATTTATGTGCTTTTCCTATTAAAATTGATTTAAAATAAAAATCATGTTAGGGAATGTATGTTTCCTGTAATGGAGTAGACTGGGTATTCTTTCTGACCAACTCTCACTGAAAAAAGTAAAAGCTAGAAATACATATTTTTAAGTCTTTAAAAGTAGCATTGATAAGTGAGCAAATTAGTAAGGCATAACCAGAGACCAGACCAAATGCTAAGTAAATGTGGAACCCCAAAGTCGAAAAGAGGCAGTAGATTTGGAAAGAGAAAAACAGCTAAGGATTTTATTTTCTGTTTCACAGATTCGAGAAGACTAACAAATTAAAAGTGAGATAATAAGCATTTATTTTATGATAGAATTCACGTATAGATGATTATATGAAACTATGGAACATGAAAGACAAAATAGTTCTTTAACAGTGAGAAAATAAAGACTATTTTCAAAGGAACAGCGCTAAAAGCTGAGTTCTCAGTGTGGACAAAGGAAGCCAAAAAATAATAGATTAATATCTTCAGTGGGCCAAGAGGTAGTAACTCTCAACCTAGAATTATATATATGTGTAGCAAAAATATCCTTTGGTGGGGGGGGTGTGCTTGGCTGGCTCGTGGGAAGAGCATGTGACTCTTGATCTTGCGGTATGGAGTTTGATCCCCACATTGGGTGTAGAGATTACTTAAACAAACTTACCTTTTATGAACAAGGGCATAAGACTTTGACTAGGAAAAAGGTTGAGAATTTGTCATCAGACCGACCCTAAATAACAAAGTTCTACAGGCAGAAAAAGAGATCCTAGATTAAAATTCTGAGGAGGATAGATAAAGTAGCAAATATTTAGGTAAATTTAAACAAATTGCTTAAAATAATAATAGTTGTGGGGGTAAAAACAGAGTTACGAAACAGTAGCATATAAATCAAGGGAATAAAAGGGATAGGAGTTAAGGTATCCTAACATCCTTTGCCTTGTCAAATATAAATACGTTGAATAACTTTGGGACTTGAGTAACTGTGTCCGCACTCATAGAATTAAATAAAAAGAGTGAATACCTCCAGAGTCAAGAAGGGAAGGGCAGAAAATGTAAAAATATGCTTAAAAATATACCTAGCAAAACAAAATGGAAATAGAAACCATGGGTCCAAGAAGACAGTAGAATAAAAATTAGAAAATCTTTATAACTAAAAAAATAACTGAAAAATACCACAAATCAAAACATGGTATGAAATTAAAAAGAATTGGAGGAAAAATTAATGCTTTCAATGCTTAGAAAAGAAAAAACTAAAAATTTGTGAAATGATAAGCATTCAGTTTAAAGATAATGAAGCCCAATACAAAGAAAAATAAAAGCAATGAAGTCCTAAAGATACAAGCAGAAATAAATGGAGTAGAAAACTGGTAAGCAATGAACAGGATCTGTAAAGCTAAGAGTTGGATCTTGAAAAAGACCTGACCAAAAAAATTAGTAGAGATGAAGCAGATAAAAAGAGATCATATTCATAAGCACCTTAGACAAAACAGGGAGATTTATCTATAATTAAGACAAATGTAAAAGACAGTAGGACATTAAAACAACTGTATGCTAGTAAATTTGAACATACAGATGAAGTGGATACATTAGTAGAAGAAGACAGTTTTCCAAAACTGTCTCAAGACAAAATAGAAAACCTGTATAGTGTTACAATGGAGAAGTTGATTCAGTGGCCAAAGTCTTCTCTCCAAAAATCCCAGGCTCATCTTAGGCACGTTCTCCCAAACAATCCAGAAACACATGATTCTGATCTTGCATAATGTTTTCAGATTATGAATAAAAGAGGGCATAGGCCCTAAGCATTCTCTGAGGCTAATATATATAACTTTGATACCAAAAGAGTATATCATGACCAGATTGGATTTTTTCTAGGGGTGTAAGATTGCTTTAAACATTAAAAGTCAACTGATAGAATTTGCCACTCTGACAGTTTGTAAAGGAAGGAAAAAAATGCCTGTCATCTTAGCAGTACTTTGAAGATGTTTGATATATTTGAATGTTCCTTCAAGGTTTAAAATAAAAACTTTAGTAAATAGGGATAGAAGGGAACCGCATTAATAAATAATTGGCATTTTCGAAGAAACATGAACATATTTCAATTCGTATATACCAGCCACATAACTTAGAAGAAAAAAACGTTAGACGCACATTGATGTGTACAGCATGTTTATGGTAGCAAAAGTCCCATCAAAAGGAGTGTGAATAAATTCACATGGTGGAATACTATACACAAAACGAAATAAAACTTTGACAATGGGTCTGAACCTCAATTAATGTTGAGATAATTGCAGCAGTAGAGTATGATTCCATACATGTGTTTCTTTTAAATAGGAGATAGTTGAGCAATATATGAAGAGATGTAGACTTGTTTTAAAACTGTGAAGTGTAAAGCAAAAAGGCACTGATAGGCTTAAATTGAAGTTGGAGTGAATGAGATTGGGCAGGATGGGACTGGAGAGAAACATACAGGGGGACTTCACAGGAAATGATTATTCCCTTAGAGTATGTGATCCGTGGGTGTTTGGTAGTCATTTTTAATGCCTATTTGTATATTTGAAACAGTTTACAACTTCAGGAGCAGCCTCTGAAACTGCTGTCTCTCAGAATGATCCCCACACCTTAATCTTTGATAAGGTTCCAGTGTGGAATTTAAGGGACCTGGGTAATTCCCATTACCCAGTTAATTGGGGTCTCTCTAGGAGCCTTTCAGTTGGAATGTGATAAGACTGTAAAAGTAGAACCTTTTGATCATGTTGTACTAGTTATAATTATGTAGATTTTTTCTTTCTTTTTCTTTTTCTTTTTTTTTTTTTTTTTGTTTCCTTGTATTGCTAGTTTTCTACCTTATTAATATATTCCTCTCCCATTTTTTTCTTTTAGACAGAAAATATGTTGTGGGATTATCTATAAAGGCCGTTTTGGAGAAGTTCTCATTGACACACATCTATTCAAGCCTTGCTGCAGCAATAAGAAAGCAGCTGCTGAGAAGCCGGAGGAGCAGGGGCCAGAGCCTCTGCCCATCTCCACTCAGGAGTGGTGACTGAGGTTTAGGTAGAAGGGGAACAAAAAAACGATTTAAATTTTGGAAAGAAAACAAAGCAACAAAACCCTCCTATTTTTAACTTGGATACCTGCTATTCTGCCAAAAGACACTTTCTAGAATAGTTTTGAATGGGTTATTTCTCCTCCAGTTCCACAAACTCTGAAGCCAGTGTCTAGCTTACTAAAAGAAAAAAAGTGTACATAATATTTAAGATGCTGAGTATTTCATAGGAAAGCTGAATGCTGCTGTAAAGTGCTCTTTAAGTCTTTTTTTTTTTTTAATCCCCTTCTAATGAATGAATCTAGGGGAATTTCAGGGGACAGAGATGGGATTTGTTGTATGATAAACGTATGTAGTTTTAGTCTTTCTATATTGAGAAGCAGTGGTTGGGGCATTTTAAAGATGGCTGGCTATACTTGTTTTCCTTCATGATAATAAATTTGTCATAACTCAGTAACGTGGACTTGCCCCAAGAGGTAGTTGTTAATAATTTAAGGTCTTGCCAAGGTTCTGATGATTCAAACCTGTACTACTGAATATTAAGCAGGACAGACTAAGCTCTCTGGTGCAAATGCCTTGAAGGAGTAGTTTCTAAACATACAGAGAGGTAACTTGAGTGTATACGTTGCATCCTCTGTCACCTCCCTCCATATTCATTTTTGATAAAGATTTTAATCTATATTGAAACTTCTAAAGCAGAATCAAAGCTCCTCTGGGGAAATGTCAAGTTTTAGGATGAGCAATCCTAAATGAAGAGAACCAAAGCATTACCGCATGGTAGAGATCACATTCTATTAAAAATGTTAAATTATCTTTAAAAATGTACAAGTCTTCAGGATGGCACACACAGAAAAACAAAGGTTAATGCTTCTTGGGGCACATTTCTTAGAGGGCTTGCTTAGTGTGTAAATAATTGACTTTTGTTTGTGTTACATGACTGGTGACTTCATTGAAAATCTGCGCAATTCAGTTTTAGCTCTGGATTACTTCAGTTGACCTTTGTGAAGGTTTTGTCTGTGTAGAGTGGTTGTTTGACTGGTTTTAACCTATTAGGGTTTGGGGTTTTTTTTTGTTTTGTTTTGTTTTGTTTTGTTTCCACTCTATATTAAAGTAAAATTCTAAAAGAAAAGAGGTGTGTGTTAATGCTGAGTGGGCTGGTTTAGGTTTGACTTCTTTTAGTCAGGCTTTGTGAACTTTGAGATGTTAGATGATGCATCCTGAACACGGAGCTCTTGGATTCCAAAATCTTCATTTGAAGCCTTTTTACTTGAACCCAAACCAAAGTACTGTCATTGCCTCTTTTTTAAACGTTCAGGAATAACCTATCACCGGTTCAGACTTCTCATAATTAGGGAGGATCATTTGCCTACCTTATAATAACATGACTCAGTGCTTATTTTTAAAACTGGATTTTAAAAATTAGTATAAATAACAGTAAGGAGTGAGCCACTTTTTACGGGCACCATATAGTTTTATAATTCTTAATCTAAACTTAAAATTGTATATTTCTTCCTTATGGCAAAAACTACAAGCCACCATGTGCACAGATTACACCGTGAGTTGGGTTGGCTCTCCCACAGCCTCTGAGGTGAATTACAAGAGTCCCAGCCATTATCATCTTCCTCCTGTTGTTTCGAAATGGATTTTTTTTTTTTTTTTTTGTACATTTTGGCTACAGTATTGGTGGTAGAATATACTATAATATGGATCATCTCTACTTCTGTATTTATTTATTTATTACTAGACCTCAACCACAGCCTTCTTTTTCCCCTTCCACCTCTTTGCCTGTAGGATGTACTGTATGTAGTCATGCACTTTGTATTAATATATTAGAAATCTACAAATCTGTTTTGTACTTTTTATACTGTTGGATACTTATAATCAAAACTTTTACTAGGGTATTGAATAAATTTAGTCTTACTAGAAAATGAAAGAAGATGTTTTGTGGCTTTGTTGAAAAGGTGTTCTTAGGTAAGAATGTTTTTGACCTTCACAGATACGCAGTTTTAACCCTTTCGTATTATAACAAGCCCTGAGAGAAAAAGGCCTCTTTACCGAGAGATACTTTAAAATAAAAGACGTTTTAAT
This sequence comes from Herpailurus yagouaroundi, assembly GCF_014898765.1. Lineage (NCBI taxonomy): Eukaryota > Metazoa > Chordata > Mammalia > Carnivora > Felidae > Herpailurus > Herpailurus yagouaroundi. Next base: position 18,203,367 of record NW_024412407.1, read on the forward strand.
TGACATGCCCAATAATTGACCTAGTAGATAAGATGATTTTAACAATGAAGGATAAAGACTCTTCAACGGTTGGTTGGTTGATTTCGTTTCTATTTTATTTTAACTTAATTTTATTACTTTTTAAATGTTTCCAGTGTTTTAAGGTCTGTGTTGTGGTTTTATTATTACTGTCTATGGGCATAGTGGGAATCGTCATTGAGACTTTAAAGAAATTATAAAAATTGGTTATAGGGAAAGCTGGATTTGGGCATTGGGGTCAGACCTGGTCTCTGATGTCTGGCTTTGCCCCTTTATTAGCCATTTGAGTCTCTTTGCATTTGTGAGCCTCCAAACTTCTGTAAAATCATTTACTTTCCAGAATTATTTACTTTATAGAATTATGAGGAATCTAAGGGATGTATGTAATCCATATCAAAGTTTTAAAAACAGATTGCTTATTAGTTGGGAAAAGTGGATCCTGTGGGCCAAACTTTCTGTACTATCGTTAGGGCTTAAATTTGCTTTGGGATCTTGCAGATGATTTGCCAGTACCTAATTTAGTTAACGGTGAAGTTACCAAGTTACCCTGAAGTTAAGCTCAGGTTGTCAGCAGCATCTGTGTCCTGTGGCTTTAGGATGGAGAGTTCAGATTCCTTATTGGCCGTGGGGCCCCTTGGCTCATTACCACCTGGGTTCTCTTGACTTGGCGGCTTGGTGCATGGAGCCAGCAGGTCTCCAGAGCCAGTTTGCTGGTGAGTCGGAGTGTCCTCAGGTCCTTCCCACATTCTAATGAAGAGGGTTACACAATGAACACCATGAGGTGGGGTGTGGGGCCCTTGAGGGACATCTTAGAGTGTTGCCTGCAACAGCACCTCATTTTCTTTTCTAACTTGAAATTGGGCCTCTTTGCCCTACATTACAAGTGCTTTCTGTAGCAAGTACAAAAAAAAAAAAAAAAAAAAGTTCCCCTACGGTGGGTCAGGCACTTTTAAACATTGTTTAAACAACTTTGCAAAGTTTAGAAAAAAAACACAAACCTGTTCACAGGTGAGTAAGTAGAGGTGCAAGAAGGTCATGTAACTTAAATAAAACCAACTTTCCTGATTCCAAAGCCTTTGCTGTCTGAATCGGCCCCCGTCTCTGCTGTCTTAACCTGCATTTGGACGTGGTCACCTTGCTCTCTTGAAGGATGAAGATGGGAGGCAAGTTTTACCCTGGCTGAGAGGTTAGCTGTTAACCGTCTAAATCAGTTGTTCAAGTTTTGTTTCTTAATTTTGATGTTGTGCCTATTAATACACTGTCTTTTTGTGTAGAAAATAGTCTTCAGGCAGTTTAGTGAAACAACTGGATATTCTAAAAATAAATGAAGGTGTCCAAAGCTAACTGCTTGCTCTGCAGTGAAGAATGGAAGGTACCCAGGGAGCCTCTTGATCCATCGTCCCTATGACAGCTTCCTAATGTTCCAGATTTAGCATTGTGTTACTTCTGGCAGTCATTTTGTGTGATGTTCAGTGAACTGGGAAAGGGGGAAAAAGCCAAATTGGATCAAAGATAATTTCACAGACTCATGTTCTCAAAGGGATCTGAGGGTTCTAACAGTTTCTCGAGCTGTGGAGTTTGGTTACTCATTGTGATCATGAGAATGCTTTAGGTTTCAGATATCTTGCACCCTGGTTAGAAACTGCTTGTTACTGTATGCTGGGTTAGGGAGTCTTGGACATACATAGTTGCAGGCTTTAGTCTGAAAGAGCCTAATCTTTCAGTTTAGAGAATTGAAGAGATTTTGGCAAAGCCTGTCCTTTTGTCTCAGTGCTTGAAAGGGGAAAAATCATTTACTCCATTGTAGAACTTCAGTTCTCTATACTTAACAGCTTACTAGCTTTAACATAATCCATGGTTTTTGCTTCTGCGTTTTTGTAATGACAAGAAAGAGTGGTGGTTTTTAAAAAATTTTTTTTAAGTTTATTTACTCTTTTTTTTTTTTCAACGTTTTTTATTTATTTTTGGGACAGAGAGAGACAGAGCATGAACGGGGGAGGGGCAGAGAGAGAGGGAGACACAGAATCGGAAACAGGCTCCAGGCTCCGAGCCATCAGCCCAGGACTCCCGGACCGCGAGATCGTGACCTGGCTGAAGTCGGACGCTTAACCGACTGCGCCACCCAGGCGCCCCTATTTACTCATTTTGAGAGAGACCTCATGAGTGAGGGAGGGGCAGGGAGAGAGGAAGAGAGAGAGAGAGAATCAATCCCAAGCAGGCTGCACACTGTCAGGACAGAGCCTGACGTGGGGCTCGAACTCACAAAACCGTGAGATTGTGACCTGAGCTGAAACTGAGAGTCAAGTGCTTAACTGACTGAGCCACCCAGGTGCCCCAAGAGTATTTTTTTTTTTAAATATGAAATTTATTTCCATACAAGGAGTGGTTGTTTTAAATATCAAAAATTAAGTCTCAAAAATCTCAAGATTACTCAGCAAGTAATTGGTATGATTAAAATAGGAGCCTGAACAATTATGCATCCCTCCCCGCCTTTAAGGTAACAAGTGTATTCTTTACCTACAACTGCCTTTATAATCCACTCCATTGTTGGTTCTGTCCCCACCACTCCAGGGATCACTGATGGCTTTCCCATGGGGAAGTCTCCAAAGCCCTCATTTTTTTCATCCAGCCTCTCAACAGCACTTGATTTAATGGATACGTTCTTTTTTGAAACATTCTTGGCTAATAACTACAGCTTCTACATTCTCCTACCTCGGATGCTCAACTGGCCAGGGTCATCTTCGGCCCTCTTCCCAGACCATCTCCATTCCTACAATCCCATGCACTATGTAAAATATGCAGGCATCTTCCAAGTCTGTCTCCAGAGCTTTTTATCAATCAGGGTGCTGGCAGGAAATAGATGACTTACTGCAATTGGATAATTTAAGGAAACTTTAGTAAAGGGACTTTACAAAACTGTGTGCACAGGGTAAGGAAATCCCAGGGGGGAATGCAGTTCTCAGGCCCAGTTGCACTGGGACTGGTAATGGTGCTGTTACCACCTTTAGGTCTGAAAGGTTGAGGGGGAGGAGTGGTAAATGGAACCAGGAGATGGGCTATATAGAAAGGGTGTGAGGTTGTGGAAGGCACCAGGAATAAATACATAACAGGAGCACAATACATATTTATTGGTTATAATTTTGTAGTTTCAGAAGTCGTTCATAGAGTTGAGTTTATGCTATTGGTCTTGATGAGTATTGAGAATTTAAAATATATTTAAACTTGAAAGGGCAGTACAAGAGTATAGCCTCTCCCTAGATCCACCAGTTGTTAACATTTTACCACATGTATTTTATCTAATTTGTCTTGCTGAATCATTTGAAAGTAAGTTGTGACAAAACGGCACTTCCTCCCTGTATACTTATTCATCTCCTGTATTCATCTCCTTGAAATAAGAATTTTATACATGAAGCCACAATGCCATTGCTCCACCGGAGACAATTAACAATAAATGAATAACGTCTAACATAGATTTGTAGGAGATAAATTGCCCCTGTTGTTCCAGAATATCTTATTAAACTTTTTCCTCATCCAGGATCTAGCCAATGAGGTTTTTGTATACATTTTAATCTGCTAAGTCCTCTGTGTTCTCCCCGCCCCCCACCACGACATTGAACTTTTTGAAGTGTCCAAATCCATTTTACAATGTCCCATATCCTGGATATTTTTCTGATTTTTTTTTTAGTAGATTTGGGTTATACTTTTTGGTAGGAGTATAACAGGCTGTGTGGTTATCTCTTACTGTGTCATGAAGATGTACACAGTGTTAACTTGGCACTGTTTGGTGATGCTAAGATTGATCATTTGCTTAAGATGACTGCCAGATTTTTCCATTTTAATGTACATTTTTTTTTCCTTTTGTAAATGAGCAGTCTGTGGGGTGGTACTGTGAGTTTTTTATTCAGTGTTTATTTCTGAGAAAGCACGTGTCACTAGTGGGAAAGGGGCAGAGAGAGAGGGAAGACGGGATTCAAAGTGGGCTCTGTGCGAACAGCAGAGAGCCCCATGTGGGGCTCAACCACACGAGCCATGAAGTCATGCATGACCTGAGTAGAAACCTTGACCTTAATCGACTGAGCCACCCAGGCACCCCTGTACTGTGAGACTTAAAAAAAACATTTTTTTTTTAAGTTTATTTTTGAGACACAGAGAAAGCGCTAGTTGGGGAGGGACAGAGAGAGGGAGAGAGAATCCCAAGCAAGCTCCGTGCCACCAGTACAAAGCACCACACGGGCTCGAACCCACAGAATTGTGAGATCATGACCTGAGCCAAAACCAAGAGTCCGGTGCCTAACCAGCTGAGCCACCCAGGTGCCTGGAGACGTTTCAAACAAACTTTCAAGTATTCTTGAGCACCTATGTCCCAAGACCCTATTACATATCCTAAATAGTTCCTTACACTTGAGAAGTCATGCAATCCTTAAGTCCTTTGAGGATCTTAGCTCACTGAAGGTGTTGTGCTTATTCTTGCCCTTAAGTTGCATTTAACTTTTATTTTCTTGGTTTTTCTGTGGTTTTCATTCAGAAGTAAAGATGTGCATGGTGTGTAGGGGCTATGTTTGGCACACGAGCTTATTAGTAAATATCACCAGGACATAGATGAATAAACAATGGAATTAGAGGCTGAAGACTTGAATTCAAATCTTGATTTTGGTGCTTTCTGGCTATAGGATCTCAGATCATTTCTCTGAGCTCATTTCCTCCTCTAAATTGGAGGAAATATAGCAGAATTTCAGTAAGAATAATTCAGTAAGAGAATGCATCATAAAAGTCCTGGCCTCATGTACAGTGGAAGGTTTGTGCCATCATTTGTTATTTTAATCTTTGAGGTCTAAGTGGATACAATAGGAATGAAAACTTTATCATCTATAGTTATGGTGAACACAGGAAAGGTCTTAAACATTGCACATGAAGACACCTACCCCTTCAAAAAAAATCTCTATAAAACTTCCTTGGGGCGCCTGGGTGGCGCAGTCGGTTAAGCGTCCGACTTCGGCCAGGTCACGATCTCGCGGTCCGTGAGTTCAAGCCCCGCGTCAGGCTCTGGGCTGATGGCTCAGAGCCTGGACCCTGTTTCCGATTCTGTCTCCCTCTCTCTCTGCCCCTCCCCCGTTCATGCTCTGTCTCTCACTGTCCCAAAAATAAATAAATGTTGAAAAAAAAATTTAAAAAAAAAGCTTTCTTAAGTTTCAGTGCTTTAAGGAGAAAATGTATTCGCTACAAGATTATTATGCTTTGGCAGCCCATGAATCCCAGGATTGGGAAAGTGTATAGAGGGCATGAAGTGGTGCCAGATACACAGTAATTAAGCTGTGCAAAAGTGTGCTGAAATGCAGGGAGTGGCCAAGATAGGCTCTCGGGATGATTTTTGAAGGGTAAAATTTGGCTGTGTTTAACAGTGGAACCAATTCATAAAACATGCTGAAATAATACGGCATACCTCTTAGCCTCGAGGCCCAAATCTGAACAGTTTAAGCCAGGCCAATTGCCTGCTTCCACTAGCCTCGCCTGCTGGAATAACTCCAAGGGAGTACCATTCACATTGTAACCAAAATGCTGCCCTCTTCCCCTGGTTACTCTGCTGCCCAAGACCATGGCACTGGAGTGCAGAATTTCAGAGCTGCTTTAAGCTCCTGCAGCTCGAGACTCTGCTTCTTAAAACTCTGCATTAGACAGATGTCAGATTTCTTTGTAATCTTTTCTTTCTTTTCCAAATAAGCCAGTGATGAGGGAGGAAGGCAGTAGGGAGGTGTTTGGCTGTTTCTAGAGCATCCTGGGGGTGTCAGACTGTCAATTGGTAGAAGGAAGAAACCTGTCATAGTTAAAAATTATAATTTTCGGGGCACCTGGGTGGCTCGGTCGGTTAAGCATCCGACTTCGGCTCAGGTCATGGTCTCACGGTCCGTAAGTTCGAGCCCCGCGTCGGGCTCTGTGCTGACAGCTCAGAGCCTGGAGCCTGTTTCAGATTCTGTGTCTCCCTCTCTCTGCCCCTCCCCTGTTCATGCTCTGTCTCTCTCTGTCTCAAAAATAAATAAACGTTAAAAAAAATTATAATTTTCATTTTTTTTTCCTGAAGCACTAAAGCCATTCCTATATCCCTACTAAACTATGAATTATTGAGGAGGCTGCCATATAGAACTGCCAGGAAGAACTAAGCCCTTTACTATTATTTTAACCAGCTTTCCTATCCTGGCCATATAGCTCCCCTTATTATATCAAGGTCCATGGGGTGATGCTAGTCACACATAATACTCTGAGGATGTTTTAGGATCATCCAGTTTTGTATGCTCATTTTACAAATGAAGAAATTTGCCTGTGGCACCTGGGTCACTCAGTAGGTTGAGTGTCTGACTTTGGCTCAGATCATGATCTCACAGTTCATGGGTTCGAGCCCCGTGTCGGGCTTTGTGCTGACAGCTCGGAGCTTGGAGCCTGCTTCAGATTCCATGTCTCCCTCTCTGCCCGTCCCCTGCTCACACTCTCCTCTCAAAAATAAACATTGTTAAAAGAAAAAAAAAAAATTTGCCTAATGGTCACCAATGTAGTTAGTTATTGGAACTAAGACTGGAGTTAATCCATTGCATCATCCATAGCTAAGTAGTCACTCCAGGTTAAATGTAAGCCTTAGTAAGATTTAAAATGTTTGAAGAATCTATTTGTAGATTCTAGATCTATTTTACCAAGACAGTTTTTTTTTTAAATGTTTATTTATTTTGAGAGAGGGGTAGGAAGGGGCAGAGAGAGAGAGAGAGAGAGAGAATCCCAAGCAGGCTCTGTGCCACCTAGGTGTCCCACCCAAGACAATTTTCATCTTTAATAAGAACTCAAAGCCAGCCCTACTGTTTTATGCAATTAATTTTAAATTATTATAAGGGAGAAAGAAAGTATTCTCCTTCTCTACATGTCTTTATCCTAGAAGACTGCCATTTCTATTTATTTTTGTCTCATTCTTTTTTGTATTGATGTATAGTTGACATGCAGTGTAGTGGTTTCAGGTGTATAACACAAGGATTCGATATTTACAAAGATTGCAAAATGATCACCACAGTAAGTCTAGGTAACATCTGTCACCCTTCATAGTTACAAGAATTTTTTTCTTCTGATAAATTTTAATGTGTTATGTTTTATGGTATACATAATATCAGCACAGTGCTACATGTGCGTAATATGTAAAAATGAAACAGGTACATAGTCATTTTTTTTTACTAATGAAAACTAAAAAGATGAGAAAGGTTTAGGGAGTTGTGTGCTTCTCTACGTGTATTACATGTCAATAAGAAGTTTAAAAGTATTTGAAGATGAGTGCTCTGGAAACCATAGAGCCATGGAAGGTTGGGGGTGAGGGCTGTTTATTTTCAAGTCCAAGAGATACTTTTCATGAAAGTAGGTTTGTGGACCTTTCCTAGATTTGAGGAAGGAGGAATGACAGTTGTCAGAACTGTTTTATAATACATGCTTATCAAATGGTTGTTTCTTCTCCCTTCCCTTTATCACATAGAATTGTGTGTTTTTCAGAATGGGACATCCTGGAGGAGTAAAGTGATTAAGCGTACCGTCTCATCGGTGGAAAGGAAACAAAAGCCTGGCCTTACTTGGGGACTTCTAGTTTCTGCCTTTGCCATTCAATTGGATACCTACAATTCTTAGCCCCAGATTATTTTTTCTTAATCATGTTGAAACGTTGTAAAAATTAGTGGGAATGACCAAACTGGCTTATTCATTCATTTAGGCCAGAACAGAAAAAAAAAATTGCTACTTGCAGAAGTTTTTAAGGAAGGTTGAGAGTGAAGGGTAGAAATAAGTTATTTAGATTTAGCAGTTGTAAAAATGAAGGTCTACGGCTGCCCTAATATGACAGGTATAGAAAAATATGAGGGAATAGTAGAAAGAGGTTCTCCTGGAATAGAATCAAGTCAGAATATTTTGGGAGAAATTATTAGTGGATGATAGAAACCAAGAGTGCTGTTTCAAGGAAACTGTGATTCCGTAATCAATAAAATAGATGTTGCAACGTGTCCGAAATTTATATTCAATCATCTATTTAATAAATAAGTAATAAGCTCTTATTCCGTGCAGATGCTGAACTAGACTCTGGGAATATTGTGTATTGCACAGTATTCCTGCTCTCAAGTGCCTCACAGTCTTGGAAACTAGACAGTAAGAAATATTAAGACAGGGATTAGTACAGGATGCTATAGTAGCCACATGGGAAGGGTTTCTAAACCAGTCCCACTGTTTTAGAGGAAAGTATTAAGTTACCATGGAACATTTTGTGCCAGGCCCTGTCCTGTGCTAAGCACTTTTAAAAATCACACTGGCTCTGGGGCACCTGGCTGGCTCAGTGGGAAGAGCATGTGACTCTTGATCACGGGGTTGTGAGTTCAAGCCCACATGGGGTGTAGAGATTACTTAAAAAAAAAAAAAAACAAAAAAAAAAACAAAAAAACAACAACAACAAACTAAAAAAAAACAATAATCACACTGGCTTTTATTTTTTTTTTAAAGTTTATTTATCTTTTTTAGTAATCTCTACACCCAACATGGGGCTTGAACTCACGACCCAGAGATCAAGAGTTACATGTCTTCCCTCTGAGCCAGCCAGCCAGGCACCCCTAAAAATCACACTGGATTTTATTCTATTTTTAATGTTTATTTATTTTTGAGAGAGAGAGAGAGAGAGAGAGAGACAGAGTGCAAGCAGGGGAGGGGCAGAGAGAGAGAGAGGGAGACACAGAATCTGAAGCAGGACCCGGGCTCTGAGCTGTTGGCACAGAGCCCGATGCAGGGCTTGAACTCACGAACTCTGAGATCATGACCTGAGCTGAAGTCGGATGCTTACCCAACTGAGCCACTCGAGCCCTCGCACTGGCTTTTAAATTCTACTGTTATCCTCATTTTACAGATGAGAAAACAGAGGCTCGGAAAGGCCAACCGGTAAGAAACAATTTCGATGCCCATACCAAAAATCCTGTAAGTAGAAATCTAAAAAACTAAAAAATAATTTGAAAAGCTTTTATAGAGAAAAGAAACATGTTAACCCCCCCAAATTTAAGCTTCCTTAGGTACATTTATTTTCAAACTTTTCATCAAAGTAAAATACCTGAAAAGAAGGGCACTGTCTTAAATGTAAAGCTCAATGACTTTTGATAACTGAGCACACCATGTAACTTGTGTCCAGTTTAAGAAACATAGCATTACCAGTTTTTCAGAAGCCCCCTGTGCTCCTTCCTAGTCACTGCCTTCCCCTGACTTCCAACAGTATAGATTAATTTTGCCTGTTTTTGTACTTTATATGAATGGAATTGGATAGCACGTATTCTTTTCTATCTGGCTTTTTTTGCTAAACCTTGTCTGTGAGATTCATCTATGATGTTGCAATAGTTTTAGATCACTCATTTTCCTCGCAGTGTAATACTTCATCATCTGAATGTACATTAACTTTTTCTTAGATAGCTGGGTAGCTTTGATGAACATTGCAGTACGTGTCTTCTAGTGAACATATAGATGCACTTCTGTTGGGTGTATAGTAGGAGTGGAATTAATGTATCCTACAATATGCATATGTTCACCTTTCAGAGATATTGGCAAATGCTTTCCCTAGGTGTGTATGCCATTTTGTACTCCACCAGCAGTGTGTGAGTATTCCATTTGTTCCATATCCTTGCCAACAATTGGTATTTAGCATCTTACCATTTTAGTCATTCTGGCCACATGTTAGCTTTAATCGACATATCCTTGATGACTGATGAGCACTTTTCAGATGTGTTTTGGACATTCGTATATCCTCTAATGACATATCTGCAATGTCTTCTCTTTTTCTATTTGATTGTCTTTTTAAAAATTGATTTGTAAGAGTTGTGTGTGTGTACATATATGTATTGCAAATATTTTCTACCACTCTGTAGGTTGCCTTTTAGATCTCTTAATGGTATCTTTCGAATGTTCTTAATTTAGTTCGTGTAGAGAGGTGTGCCTGGCTTGGTCAGTTCCAGGTTTAGAGGAACTGAGACCTAAGAACTATTGAGTTTTGTTTTTTTTTTTTTAAGTTTTTATTTTTATTTATTTTGAGAGACACAGGGAGAGAGAGAGCAAGCGGAGGAGAAGCAGAGAGAGGGAGACAGAATCCCAAGCAGGCTCCACACTATCAGCACAGAGCCTGACGTGGGGCTCGAACCCATGAACCATGAAATCATGACCTGAGCCAAAGTCAAAGAGTCAGACCCTTAACTGACTGAGCCACCCAGGTAGAACTGTTGAGGTTTGTTTTGTTGTTATTGTTTTTTTGTTTTGTTTTGTTTTTTGTGGGTTTTTTTTGAACTGTTGACTTTTTTTCAAGAATTAAAAAAAAAAA
>NW_024412407.1:18223735-18255973 GCF_014898765.1 Herpailurus yagouaroundi
CTCTCTCTGCCCCTCCCCCGTTCATGCTCTGTCTCTCCCTGTCCCAAAAATAAATAAACGTTGAAAAAAAAATTAAAAAAAAATAAAAATAACATCTTACTATTTGTTTTCTATTTTATCCAGTGTGTTCTATTTTCCCCCCCTCACTTCTTCCTTTCTTTTGAAGTAATTGTTCTTTATTCTTTCTTTGCTGCCCACCCCTTTCCCCATTAGCTTGTTAGTTATTTTTTTTTTTTTACTATTCTTTTAGTGGTTATATAACATGAATTATAACATGAATCCTTGATTAATTAAAATTTTAATGTAAGTAAGTACTTTTACCACTTCATGGATAGTGTGAGGTCTTTGAACACTTTTACTCCATTTACCTTCCTCCTATCTTTACAAAAATTTTTAATTCTGAAAAAACTTTCAGTGAGTTACAATAACAGTACAATAAACTTCATATAAATTCACGAATTTTTGATGTTTCTGTCCCTATCCCTCTCTTATAGTTTTGCTCTTAAGGCCTTGAACTGATTGGATGAGGCCCACCCAGATTCTCAGGATAATCTCTTTCACTTAAAGTCAACTAACTGTAAATCTTAACCATATCTTAAAACCCATATCTTAAAAACACCTCAGTTAGGAGGGTGGGTGATGGGTATTGAGGAGGGCGCCTCCTCAATGGGATGAGCACTGGGTGTTGTATGGAAACCAATTTGACAATAAATTTCATATATTGAAAAAAGAAAGAAAAAAGAAAAAAAATAAAAACACCTCAGTTAGTGTTAAGTTGAATAACTCAGTATTATGGCCAAGCCAGTTTGACATATAAAATTAACCATCCCAAGACGCATCAAGTTTCTTTCTTGCTACAGGTCAGGAAATATAACAGCCATTTATACTTTCCATTGATTCATTCATTCATGCGTTCATTCATACATGCATTAATTCATTTGTTTATTCAAGAACTATATCTTGAACACCAGACACTGTGTTCTTTTTTTGCCAGACACTGTGATATATGCATGGATACATATTCTAAGATTCTGACAACTGACTTATAAATAATTGTTACAGTATAACCTATTTGTTAGTTGGGATCCTATTGAGTATTTTTAGGACTATTGCCTTATTTCTTTTTGAGTTATTTTATTTTCCTCCAGGCCACAGATAGGAATGTATTCATTTTCATGACTTTCATAAATCTTGCATAGTTCCTTGTCGAGTAAATATAAATATCTCTTATCAAAAACATTTTGAACATTTTGACTAAACCAACTGCCAAAAACAGTAAGAAAGGACCAGCCGCACTGCATAAATGTTTTTCAGGCTGCTTCTTGCATTACATTTGCTAATGTCCCATCATTGTCTGAAGCAAGTCAAAAGGTCAGCCCAGGTTCAAGAGGTGGGGAAGTAGAATTAATATCTTAATTGTTTTTTTAAATTATTTTTTATTTTTTGAGGGCGAGAGAGTGTGTGGACACACGAGAGAGCAGGGGAAGGGCAGAGAGAGTGGGAGAGGGAGGAATAGAATCCCAAGCAGGTTCCATGCTCAGTGTGGAGCCTGACACGGGCTCAGTCTCAGGAACCATGACATCATGACCTGAGCTGAAATCCAGAGTGAGGCTTAACTGACTGAACCACCAAGGTGCCCCTAGAATCAGCATCTTGATAAAGTTTCTGCAAAGAATTTGTAGTCACTTTTGCTTTTTTCTCCTGTACTACAATGGTTTGAACATAATGTGCAGCATATGACAGTTTGCAGCTAGTCAGAAGATCACACCAATGGAACCCAACTGGACATATTTGGGGTTATATGGGGCTTTCCCTGCCATTCTGTGATACTTTTTAACATAAAGGAAAGGTCACTTTTTAACATAAAGGAAAAAGCTGTAGTTAAATGAGACAAACCAGCTAACTCAAGCATTAAAAACAACAACAAAAACTCCTTTGAAACCTGAATTATTGGCTTTCCCATTACATTAACCAGACACCTTGTCAACTGTGCCCTTTGTTTTGAAGACTTTAGATCTGCAATTTAAATTACTGCCTCTTTCCTTTATCCCTATGCACATAACCGGTCCATCAACTGTCAGAAAAATACCCAAATTTCCTTCTTTTTCTTGATTATACACCCTCTAAAAGATTGCTTTATCATTTAGATTCAGAATAAAACATTCCACTCATCTGGCAATACCTTTTTATGTTTTCTTACATAAGTAAACTGAAACATATATGTGCTATGGAAGTTGTTCCTCCACACACCCCCTGCCCCATGGGAGAATAACTTAGTTTCTGCAATAAAACATACCATGCTTTAAAATTTGGCAAGAAATGATGAAAATATACCTCCCCTTCAACAAAGTTCTGCTGGGGACAACTGAATTGTTAAGATACTTATCTAGGCAAATTCAACCATAAACTTTCTAATTCAACTGGGCACTAACGTTCAGGATCTTGCAACATGACCCTATTGACCTGAAAGAGTGAGTGCCCCTTTAAAGAATAAGATTACGTGCTTCCCATCAGCAGGCTTAAAAGCTCAGTATTTTCGTGGCTGTGTAATAAAGCTTTGAAAGGAACACAGTTAAAATAACCACTTAGCCAGAGAAGGAAAAGATTCAACTCAAACATATTTCAATTCTCTTAAATCCTGCCTGGGGTGTACTCACATACAATCGGTTGCTTTCCTCGGTGAATGTTGTACAACCTCATGTTCTAGAAGAATTTGGCTGTGTTGAGTTCTAATTAACAAAGGGCATTTTCCAAACATCTCAAGAGTGATAGAAATAGCTGGAAAGGGTGTTAATTGCAGAATTAAGCTGGTTTATCAAGTGAATAACTATGTGAATGAGCTTTGTAAACTCCGCAAAACACTCCAAAAGTATTGTCATTCTTTTTGTTTTGTGTACATAATACATGCACATAGACTAACACATTCCACCTTCCACAAAATGACTGAAAATGAAATAATTTTGGTAATGCTTTTCCAAGATCAAAGAGGTTTTTAAAATTGTGCTTTCTTGCTACTAGCATTGAGGCACAGTGTTCCAGCAGTAGTTCCTTGAAAATACTATTTCTTTTTCTTTTTAATTTTTTTTTTTTGATGTTTATTTATTTTTGAGAGAGACAGAGACAGAATGCAAGTGGGTTGGGGCAGAGAGAGAGGGAGGCACAGAATCCAAAGGAGGCTGCAGTCTGCAGGCTCTGAACTGTCCTCACAAAGCCTGACCCGGGGCTTGAACTCATGAGCCGTGAGATCATGACCTGAGCCAAAGTCGGATGCTCAACTGACTGAGTCACCCAGGCGCCCCAGAAAGTACTATTTCTGATGACCTGCATGATACACACCTATGTTAGAAAATTTTGAACATGAAGAAAAGTACAAAAAATAAAGTAAGTAATCACTCATAATCCCATCACCCAGAGGTAGTAGTCACTAATATTTTAGTGTGTTTTCTTCTTGTCCTTTTTCTATACATAAAAAAATATATATAGAAATACGAAAATTGTATATTTTACATGAAACTATGATACTTTAAGGCAATATACTGGTTAACATTGTCAGAGAATTTTGGTTTGAATTGTGGCTCTTACACTTTCTAATTATGGTAATCTGGGCAATTTGCTTATTATCAGTTGTAACTCAAGTTTCCTGAGCTATAATATGGAATAATAGCAGTAATCTACTTTGTAGGGCTATTGTGAGGACTAAGTTAACTAATACATGTTAACACTTAGAACAGTTCCTGGAACATAATAAATACTCAGTATTATATTTATAGTTTAAATAATTTTTATCACATAACACCAGGGCGTAAGCATTTTCTACAATAATTTAAAACATTTATCTTTATGAACGAATGATTGGGTATCATGTTCCATTGGATAGATATGCTCTAATTTACTTGACCAGCTCTGTTGTTGGAATACTGTGATTCCAAATTGTTGCTATTATCAATATTGTTTTGATGATTATCTTAATGCATAAAGTCTTTTCTGCATTTCAGATTATTTGATTAAAGTGGTTTTCTACAAGTAGACTGTGGTGACCAGCCTCCAATATGACTGCAGTGATCCCATTCTGGTTTTCTTGCCCTTGTCAAAGTCTTCTCCACCTCCAACCCCACACTAAACAGAGCCTTTTTGTTTAACCAGTAGGATATTGAAACCATGATGAAGTGTGACTTCTGAGGCTAGGCTACAAAAATCATTCTTTTTTTCCCCCCTCTGTGGGATCACTCACTGTAGCAGCAGACAGCTGACACGTCGTGAGGACACTTCAGCGTCTCCATGGAGAGGTCCGTGTGGTAAGGAATTGAAGCTACTGGCCAACTGTTATGTGAATGAATTGTCCTGTTTGCAGATCTTCCAGCCTCTGTCAAGCCTTCAGATAACTGAAGCCATGGTGAACAGTTGAAAAACGCTTGGGGCACTGGGGTGGCTCAGTTGGTTAAGCATCTGACTCTGGCTCAGGTCATGATCTCATGGTTCATGAGTTCGAGCCCCGCATCTGTCCTGAGAGCTCAGAGCCTGGAGCCTGCTTTGGATTCTGTCTCCATCTCTCTCTGCCCCTCCCCCACTCGTGCTCTGTCTCTGTCCCTCTCTCAAAATAAATAAATAGATAAATAAAAGAAAAAAGAAAAAGAAAAACCCTGAGACAGAACCGTCTAGCCCAAGTTACTCCCAGATGTCTGACCTGCAGAAACTACGTGAGATAAATGTTATTGTCCATAGGGAATATAGACAATAATACTGTATTATAATCATCAAACCTGCTAAGAGACTAGAACTTAATTATTCTAATCTCTAAAAAGAAACAATTATATAATGTGATACAGGTGCTAATTATCACTATAATGGCAATTACATATATAAATGGCACAAAATTCATAAATGTATCAAATTTACATGTTATACACCTTAAATGTACACTATTATATGTCAAATGTATCTCAATAAAAATGTTATTGTGTTATAAGTGTTAAATTTGGGGATACTTTGTACTGGATTAAAAGATAGAACATTTAAACATGCTTGATAGTGTTAAATGGCTTTCCAGAGATGACATACTGATTAATTCCCATCAGAAGTATGTGAGAGTGCTTATATAATAATACCTTATATAACACCTTATATAATAATGCCTTCATCACCACTGACTGTTCAGTTTTGTAATCTTTGTTAATTTCATAGAAAAAAGTGGGCATTTTGCCACTTACAATAGTTGCCTTTATTTGATCTCTAGTGAGGTTAATATTTTTTTCGTATAGTCTTTTTTTAGCCTATTTTTTGGAGCAATTTTAGGTTCACAGAAAAATTGAGAGGAAGGTGCAGAGATTTCACATATGTCCCCTGTCCCCACCCATGCACAGCCTCTCCCATTGTCAACATCTTGCATCAGAGTGGTACATTTTTTTTTTTATTAAAAAAAATTCTTTTTAATGTTTGTTTATTTTTGAGACAGAGAGAGACAGAGCATTAACGGGAGAGAGTCAGAGAGAGAGGGAGACACAGAATCCGAAGCAGGCTCCAGGCTCTGAGCTGTCAGCACAGAGTGCGATGTGGGGCTCGAACTCACGGACAGTGAGATCATGACCTGAGCTGAAGTCAGACGCTCAACCGACTGAGCCACCCAGGCACCCCCAGAGTGGTACATTTTTTACAACTGACAAACCTACATTGATATATCATGATCACCCAAAGTCTATATTTACATTAGGGTTCACTTGGGGCGCCTGGGTGGCTCAGTCAGTTAAGCGACCGACTTTGGCTCAGGTCATGATCTCACAGTTTGTGAGTTTGAGCCCCACTTTGGGCTCTGTGCTGACAGCTCAGAGACTAGAGCCTACTTCATATTCTGCTTCTCCCTCTCTCTCTAACCAGCCCCCTCCCCTGCTCATGGGCTATCTCCCTGTCTCTCTCAAAAATAAATAAACAGTAAAAAAAAATTTACATCAGGGTTCACTCTTGGTGGTGTGCTGGGTTAATTTTTTTTATATTTCCTTTCCATTTGTATTTTCTTTTCTGGGAAACCTCTTTAATATACAATTTGCTCCATCTCCTATTAGGCTCTTAGTGTTTTTCTTAGGAATTTGTATGAACTCTTTATTTATTTATTTATTTTTTTAAATTTACATTCAAGTTAGTTAGCATATAGTGCAACAATGATTTCAGGAGTAGATTCCTTAGTGCCCCTTATCCATTTAGCCCACCCCACCTCCCACAACCCCTCCAGTAACCCTCTGTTTGTTCTCCATATTTAAGAGTCTCATGTTTTGTCCCCCTCCCTGTTTTTATATTATTTTTGCTTTCCTTCACTTATGTTCATCTGTTTTGTATCTCAAAGTCCTCATATGAGTAAAGTCATATGATATTTGTCTTTCTCTGACTAATTTCATTTAGCATAATACCCTCTAGTTCCATCCACGTAGTTGCAAATGACAAGACTTCATTCTTTTTGATTGCCGAGTAATACTCCATTGTATATATATATCACATCTTCTTTATCCATTCATCCATCGATGGACATTTGGGCTCTTTCCATACTTTGGCTATTGCCGATAGTGCTATAAACATTGGGGTGCATGTGCCCCTTTGAAACAACATACCTGTTTCCCTTGGATAAATACCTAGTAGTGCAATTGCTGGGTTGTAGGGTAGTTCTATTTTTAGTTTTTTGAGGAACCTCCATACTATTTTCCAGAGTGACTGCACCAGTTTGCATTCCCACCAGCAGTGCAAAAGAGATCCTCTTTCTCCGTATCCTTGCCTCCGCACCTGTCGTTGCCTGAGTTGTTAATGTTAGCCATTCTAACAGGTGTGAGGTGGTATCTCATTGTGGTTTTGACTTGTATTTCCCTGATGATGAGTGATGTGTTGTTTGGCCATCTGGATGTCTTCTTTGGAGAAGTGTCTATTCATGTCTTTTGCCCATTTCTTCACTGGATTATTTGTACTTTGGGTGTTGAGTTTGATAAGTTCTTTATAGATTTTGGATACTAACCCTTTATCTGATATGTCCTTTGCAAATATCTTCTCCCATTCTGTCGGTTGCCTTTTAGTTTTGCTGATTATTTCCTTCGCCGTGCAGAAGTTTTTTATTTTGATGACGTCCCAATAGTTCATTTTTGCTTTTGTTTCCCTTGCCTCCAGAGACATGTTGAGTAAGAAGTTGCTGTGGGCAAGGTCAAAGAGGTTTTTGCCTACTTTCTCCTCAAGGATTTTGATGGCTTCCTGTCTTACATTGAGGTCTTTCATCCATTTTGAGTTTATTTTTGTGTATGGTGTAAGAAAGTGGTCCAGGTTCATTTTTCTGCATGTCGCTGTCCAGTTTTCCCAGCACCACTTGCTCAAGAGACTGTCTTTATTCCATTGGATATTCTTTCCTGCTTTGTCAAAGATTAGTTGGTCATATGTTTGTGGTTCCATTTCTGGGTTCTTTATTCTGTTCCATTGATCTGAGTGTCTGTTCTTGTGCCAGTACCATACTGTCTTGATGGTTATAGCTTTGTAGTATAGCTTGAAGTCCGGGATTGTGATGCCTCCTGCTTTGGTTTTCTTTTTCAAGATTGCTTTGGCTCTTCGGGGTCTTTTCTGGTTCCATACAAATTTTAGGATTGTTTGTTCTAGCTCTGTGAAGAATGCTGGTGTTATTTTGATAGGGATTGCGTTGAATATGTCGATTGCTTTGGGTAGTATTGACATTTTAACAATATTTGTTCTTCCTATCCAGAAGCATGGAATATTTTTCCATTTTCTGTGTGTGTGTGTCTTCTTCAATCTCTTTCATAAGCTTTCTATAGTTTTCAGTATATAGATTTTTCACCTCTTTGGTTAGATTTATTCCTAGGTATTTTATGGGTTTTGGTGCTGTATGAACTCTTTATATATAAAAGATATTAATCATTTATTATGTTCTTCACCTGGTTATTGTTGTTTGGTTTTATGTTTAATGATACACAGATGTTTACAATTTTTAAAAATGGAGTGAATGTGATATTTTCTTTTGTGTTTAAGTTTAGTAAGTCCTTTCCTATTCATAGAAAAGGTAAATGTTTATGTTATAGTTCATGTTATAGTTTTTGGTTTTTTATGCTTGGATCTTCAATTCATTGGAGGTTTTTCTTTTGTTTTGTTTTTGTATTACCAAATAGCTATTTTTATAACGCTATTTTATTTTTTTTTTAAGTTTATTTATTTATTTTTGAAAGAGAGAGAGAGAGAGAGAGAGAGAGCACACAGGAAACGTGCAGAGAGAGAGAGGGAAACACAGAATCTGAAGCAGGCTCCAAGCTCTACACTGTCAGCACAGAGCCCAATGTGGGGCTCATACCCAAGAACCGTGAGATCATGACCTGAGCCGAAATCGGGCGCTTAACTGACTAAGCCACCCAGGCATGCCACAACACTCTGCAAGAAATAGAACAATTTCCCTCTTTTCTGTTACTTAGTGATTTTTATACATTAAGCTCTTTTAAATTCTAGTGCCTGTTTCTGTGTCTGTCTTGTTTCACTGAAAAGCTCTTCTTGTGTCAATAGCACTCCGTTTTAATATTGTGCTTTATAATGTTTTAGTAACTGGAAGGTCTAGTGAGTAGAATGACCTTACTAAGTATAACCTCGTGGCGTCTCAAAGCTGCAGAGCTTTCCACAATGCAACCTGATGCCATTCAAAAATGTTGAAGAGTTGGGTGGCTTTTCACCTAAGAATATGAAAGAGGGCAAAATTTCATAAGATTATAGGTCTGTGGAGCTGGCCAGAAAAAAAACATTTTAACATTCTAAGATAGCCACAGAAATGAAAAGTGCAATCAAGTGTTTTAGCAGCCTGGGTGAGAGTCATAGACTTCCATGAGTAAATGGAAGAAAGAGGTCATGATATGATTCAAACCTAGACATTTAAATGAGTTCTGCTGCATAAGCAAAGTTTGGCCAGTAAATTAGTTTTCATATTTTTGTGCATGTTTGTCGAACTATGGAAAGTAGAATTCAACTGCAAAAGTAACTGAGATTGGAAAGCTTCTGTTGACATTCTTTTGATAATTTAAACAATATTTCAGTTATAAGTTTTAGTTTTTTCAACTTATGAGGCGATTCTGGCCATTACAGTTTTTCTGTTAATCATTCAATCAGTATTCAACCAATACTGAGATTTCTGCTTATCTGCGTATACTGATGTTTATTATTTTGTAATAGAAAATTTTCAGTATATTGCTCATTTATGTTTAAAAAATTTTTTTAAATATTTATTTATTTTTGAGAGACAGAGCGTGAGCAGGGGAGGGGCAGAGAGAGACACAGACACATAGAATCCAAAGCAGGCTCCAGGCTCTGAGTTGTCAGCACAGAGCCCAACATGGGGTTCGAACCCAGGAACTGCGAGATCATGACCCGAGCGGAAGTCAGATGCTCAACCGACTGAGTCACCCAGGAGCCCCCCGTTTATGTTTTGTTCTTCATTGTGTGTGTGTATTGATTTGGCAGGAAATGTTTATTTTATTTGTTTATCTTTTCCCCTAGAACACCTATTGGATCAAGAGTTGGACTCTTAACCAACTGATCCACCCAGACGCCCTTAATTTTTTTTTTTTTTTTAAGAAAAAAAAAGCATTTTAAGTTTATAGTTATTTACCACCGAGTATAGCTTGGTTACAACTCCAAAACTAACTTTTCTATGTATTATTCTCATTTTCATTATTTTACAAATAGTTTAATATATTTGTTTTCCTTTTTGATTCAATATTATTTTACTAAAAATAAAAACAACAACAACAAATGAAGCACCCACTATGCAGATCACGACTCCCTCTCTCTTTACATTCTTAAATAGTGGAACAACTCTTTTTTGTTCCATTCCTCCCTAAAAATGGTTTGTCAAAATTATGCCAGAGAAGAATTTTGGGAAAACTAACATGAGTCATTGCATTTGGGTCATTTAACTCACATATTTGGTACCACCTCCATATATCCCAGGTTAAACCAACCAATTTTGAGAATGTAGGTTTTATGTCATTTAATAAAATGAACAAAGTGTGTAAAGTGCAAGACTTAGGAAAAAGGATCGTTTTGACATCAGCTAATTTGTGCCACAGCTAATATCTTGGATCCATGATTCAAGGGCTGAAATGTAACTAAAGTAGCAGTTTCTTTTGCCCAGAGTGCACAATAAGCAGCACATACGATGGAAAGATACAGGTGAAGGTTCTAGAACACAAAACCTGTGGGAAGGAGGGGCCATGACCCCAGTTGTTGAGCCCTCAGGCCTTCACAGTAGCCATCCTGGGTGATGAACATCCCTTATTGCTGGCCAGGGCTTTTCCTCTCGATCCACTGTGGCCAGTTACTGCAGTGACCTGGGAGGGTTTGTGTGGATCACAGGAACTCTGGGCCCCTTGAAATTGAGCGCTGAGTGTCCGAGTTCGGCTCAGGTCATGATCTCACGGTTCGTGGGGTTGTGCCCTTGTGGGTCTCTGTGCTGACAGCTGGGAGCCTGGAGCCTGCTTCGGATTTTGTGTCTTCCTCTCTCTCTCCCCTCCCCTGCTCGTGTTCTGTCTCTCTCTCTCTCTCAGAAATGAATACACGTTAAAAAAAATTTAGAATATGTTCAGATTTTAGAAATCAATGCAGTTTTTAATAAGGAGGAGGAAGAGGAGGAGAAAAGCAACAGATACAACTCTGAGATAGTTCAGAAAAACAGCAATAATTGAGAGTTCCACATGACCAATTTTGGGAACTAGTTCTCCCCACCCTGCCCCTCACTCCCAGCTCCTTTTTGAAAGCAAGGGCTTTCTGTAGCTAATGACACTTTAGAGGGCACGAAATCACTAGGATAAATCATGTTTAAATATGGCGTTGATAGGGGCGCCTGGGTGGCCCAGTTGGTTAAATGTTAGACTTCAGCTCAGGTCATGATCTCACGGTTCGTGGGTTCAAGCTCTGCATCGGGCTCTGTGCTGAACTCTTGCTCAGAGCCTGGAGCCTGCTTCAGATTCTGTGTCTCCTTCTCTCTCTGCCCCTCCCCCATTTGTGCTCTGTCTCACTGTCTTTCAAAAATAAATAAATGTAAAAAAAAATTAAATATGGTGTTGATAAAGTGTCTTCTGTTCTCAAGTTGTTACCTTGTCTTAATAAATCAAATCAAATCAAGACATGCTAAATTTCATACAGTTCAATGTGTTGTAGCTCCATTCATTACAAAAAGCCTTTAACAGTAGCTCTAGGTATTCTTGGATGCCTCAGTCAGTTAAGTGTCTGACTCTTGGTCTTGGCTCAGGTCATGATCTCATGGCTCATGAGATCGAGCCCTGTGATGGGCTCTGTGCTGACAGTGTGGAGCCTGCTTGGGATTCTCTCTCCCTCTCTCTCTGCCCCACCCCTGCGCTCCCTCTTTCTCTCTCTCTCAAAATGAAAAGTAAACATAAAAAATAATTTAAAAAGTCATTCTAAACTAACATATTTCTAAATATTGCCTATATAAATCATGCTCCTATACATCATATACCAAACTTGATCATTTCATAGGTCACAGAAGGTTAAGGTTGGAGGGAAACTTCCAGATTATAGAGTTGGTTTTCACTTCCTAAATACTAACATGGCATCGTATCTGTGAATGCTCTAGAATTACTGCACACTTATTTTAGTTGTTCCAAAATGTTTGGAAAGAGGTAAGAAGGAGTTTTGTTAAGCTCACTTTAGAATTCTGTGTAAGGTCTAATCTTCTATCCTCAATTAAAATTCTCTTTGAGTTTTAAATTTTTTTTAACGTTTTTATTTATTTTTGAGACAGAGAGAGACAGAGCATGAACGGGGGAGGGTCAGAGAGAGCGAGACATAGAATCTGAAACAGGCTCCAGGCTCCGAGCTGTCAGCACAGAGCCTGACGCAGGGCTCGAACTCACAAACCGTGGGATCATGACCTGAGCTGAAGTCGGCCGCCCAACCGACTGAGCCACCCAGGCACCCCTCTCTTTGAGTTTTAAAAACATGCTCACATTGGCCAGATGAATTTAGTGTACACATGTCTGAAATTAGTTTATAAATGTCTGAAATATTTTTAAGCTCAGAAATTGAGGCTATGTGTGAAAGTTTATTTGTAACTAGCTCCCTCTAGTGAGAATTATTTAAAATTGAGTGGTTCATTTCTATCTGAACTGGTAAAAGTTTTTGAAGAGCAGTTTTCAATTTTTAAGAACTATAAACTCTTGAATTATATTCTTTATAGAGTTCCAGAAAAATCTGAAATACATATATATACATATATGTATATATAGTATGTATATATATATATATATACTATCAATTCTTGAATTATATACTATATATAGTATATATGTGTATATATAATGTGTGCATATATATATACATATATATATATATTTGTTGTTGTTGTTGTTGTTATAGGGCCTATTTTGGAAATAAGTTACAGCGAAAAACAATCCAAAGACACACATAATAAATTAGCTATGTGGCAACACCATAGCTGTAACTTTTTAGAGAATAAAGTTGACTTGAAAGGTAAGTCTTGGCAGAAAACTGATATACCAACTGTTCTGAGACGAGAATTGAGTGTGGGGCACAATGGAGAGATGAGGATGAGACTGCTACAGAATTCAGGCTGAAAAGAATAATCTTGTTAACAGTTGGCAAACCGTTTTTCATTTGCTCTTTTGGATATCCTGTGAGGTAGGTGTTATCCCTTATTTTGCAGGTCAGGGAACAGTTGCGGCAAGGGAAGTGATATGACCAGTGCTGCAGAGCACCGTGGATGCTGTGCTTTGTTACCCAGATTCCCATTCAGGGCTGAGGTACGCATTCCTCCAGTTCTGGGGTTCCGGGGTGGGGGTGGGGTCATTGACTGCCGCCTCTCAGCTGGACTGCTTTCTGGAATTGTCCTCAGCCAAAGAAATACACTTCACCCAAGGTTACGCAACCCTCAGCCTGAGACTATGTATATCCGATGATTGGTTCTTGTGACGGACAAAGACTTGTCCACCCTGCCTCGATTTGGGGTATCTTGTTAGAGCTATTCCCGCTTCAAAGCTCCCCTGAGCTGCGCTGCAGTTCAGCTCTTTTGACTTCTGGGTCTTTCTTCACCACTCACAGGGGCTGTTTCTGCAAGGATTCTCCAATAACCTCTGCACGGAAACTTCAGTGTCTAGAATCTGTTTCCCAGTAAATCTAACCTGTGACAGTTGGTCCTGGATGTGGTCCTAAGGAACTAGGTCTAAAATGGGATTTTGTTGCTGCACCTGGCTGAATGTAATAAGGATGCCTTGCTGGTAGTAGAGAAACACAGCCACAGGCATGCAGTTCCCGTGCAATTGTTAAAACGTCTACAGGTGAAAAGTAGGATGGGCTTCTGGTGGGAGGTAGGGCATTGGCAGGTGCAATGTCTCACTGATTTGAGAGTTTCAAGGGAAAAGTAAGAATTTTGGAATTAGATGGCTGTTGCTGGGAGCCATCAATGCATTGGAGAGGGACAATAAAGGGTTGAGGATTACTCACCAATATAGTGGGAAATGTGAAGCCAGAGTGATTCTTTGGCTGTATATGAATGCGTTCCCATCTCCTGTAGCCTGGGAGCAGTAAAGCTGGAGGCTTATAAGTGATAAGGGTAGCAGAGTTCCAGAGAATGTGGAATTCTCGACTGTGGTTAGGCCAGGGCCCTGATTTGGAAGGAATGAGACTTTATTTTATTTTTTATTTTTTTTAATGTTTACTTTTTATTGAGACAGGGGGAGACAGAGCGCCAGTGGGGGAGGGGCAGAGAGAGGGAGACACAGAATCTGAAACAGGCTCCAGGCTCTGAGCTGTCAGCACAGAGTCCTATGCGGGGCTCGAACCTGTGACCTGTGAGATCATGACCTGAGCCGAAGTCAGACACTTAACTGACTGAGGCACCCAGGTGCCCCTGGAAGGAATGAGACTTTTGATGGGGATCTCTGGGTTGATGCACTAAAAAAAAAATTTAATTTAAATCCAAGTTGGTTAACACATAGTGTAATAATGATTTCAGGAATAGAACTTAGTGATTCATCACTTACATAGGACACCCAGTGCTCCTCCCAAGTGCCCTCATTAATGCCCATCACCCATTTAGCTGATCCTCCTAATTACCTCCTTCCAGCAACCCTCAGTTGTTCTCTGTATTTAAGAGTCTCTTGTGGTTTGTCTCTCTCTCTGTTTTTCTTATTTTTGCTTCCCTTCCCCTGTGTTCATCTGTTTTGTTTCTTAAATTCTACATATGAGTGAAGTCATATGATGTTTGTCTTTCTTTGACTTCTTTCGCTTGCCATAATACCCTCTAGTTCCATCCACGTTGTTGCAAATGGCAAGATTTCATTCTTTTTGATCACTGAGTAATATGCCATTGTATATATAAACCACATCTTCTTCATCCACTCATTGGTCAATGGATATTTGGGCTCTTTCCATAATTTGGTTGTTGTTGATAGTGCTGCTATAAACATTGGAGTGATGCACTAAAAAATTTTGAATCCTTAGTTCCCTTGGACCTTCTGGGCCTTCAGACATGACCCACTCCTTCCTGTTTAAAGACTAGTGCCTCTTGGGGGCGCCTGGGTGGCGCAGTCGGTTAAGCGTCCGACTTCAGCCAGGTCACGATCTCGCGGTCCGTGAGTTCGAGCCCCGCGTCAGGCTCTGGGCTGATGGCTCAGAGCCTGGAGCCTGTTTCCGATTCTGTGTCTCCCTCTCTCTCTGCCCCTCCCCCGTTCATGCTCTGTCCCAAAAATAAATAAACGTTGAAAAAAAAATTAAAAAAAAAAAAAAAAAAGACTAGTGCCTCTTGTTTATTTGTAGAAGACGCAGAGGACCTTGCCTTGCAAGCCTCTATCTCCTCTCTTGGCCATCAGGCCCCTAACTAGGGTCAAATCACAACACAACCTGGCCGAGAAGTACCGGGCCTGCTAAGGGAGAAAAAGACTACACCCTGAAGTAGTTTAGGACCTGGTCCACACATGGCATCAAGAAGCTGGAGTGTATGTATGGGACTGGATCCCGAGGGTGCCCAGAATATAACATCGGGATAGGGAGAGTTATGTGAGAGCTTCTCTCCTGGTACAGGATTTACACGTTGGCAAGCGCCCCAGGAGATGGCGCTAATATACTGTAAATTTGCCTCTTAGAAGCATGGCCTGGTGAGAAGGTAACAGTATCGATGAGAAGTTCTTTTAAAAAAATTTTATTTTTTTGTTGAATAAATTTGACATATAACATGTAAGTTTAAGGTGTACAGCATGTTACTCTGATGCATTTATATGTTGTAATATGATTGTTCTTGTAGTAATATTGATCACATTACATAATTACAGTACGGTATTATTACCTATATTCATTATACTGTGCATTAGGTCCCCGTGGCTTATTTACTATTCGTTACGCGTTTGTACCCTCAAATACCATCAATGTTATCACTCCCCTCACTGAATATGTCTTGTAGCTACTCTCCAGAGCTTTGAAGGCCAGGGTTGGTGGTAGGAGATGCTGTTCCAGAGCTGGGCTCACTGATAGTGATGGGGATGGGCTTGTCCTGAAATAGAGGCCAGGTGCTCGAGTGCAACTGCCATCAGCTAGGTGGGTGCAGTTACTTTAATGAGCAGCTGTGAGCATATTGGCTGTCAACCTAGAATAACAGGATATCAGGGTCAGGGAACAGCTTTCTCCCCACTCCAGAAACACACCGCTTTGGTTCCGTGAGGCCTGAAATGCCATTAGGTGAGAGCTCCATTTTTATTCTGTGTTAGGTCTAACTCTTGTTATCTGTTATTGTTACTGTTTTTTGAGTCTTTCTCCACAGAGATTCTGAGAACAATTAAGCCCCAGTGCCTTCTGGCGTCCGTTGCATGAGGTTCTTTAACTTCTTCCTGATATTTTAGAACCGGGCCACCCATTCCTGATTCTCTTGGAAGAATCGGTAAACAGTTACTCCAAGCTTGTTCGTGGGTTCGGATGAGGAACTCCAGCTGAGAAAGTCTACAGTCTACCCATATCCTTAACTTTTTCTTAACCTTTTCCAATAATGAGTAATTTACTTCTTTCCTCTAAAGACTTAGTTTCCCCCCAACCTTCTCAGAAATTATGTGTGTGTGTGGGGGGGGGGGGTGTTGGGCATTCTAACATACCTCTGTTTCTCAAGCTTTGAATTGGGCTGTCAAACCTACAACAGATTTCATCTCTGCTCTCTCACCCTTCAGCCAAAGAATTCCTTGTCGCTTTGGGATCACTAGACCTCAGGCTTTTGAATCACTTTCTCTTTATGAAGGCGGCATCTCAGGTGAGTCCCTTCTCATTCTCTTTCCTGGTCCTCTCTTTGCCTTCAGAACACTAATTATTTTGCAACATTCATATAAACACATATAAATAATCTATCTAGTTAATTATGTAAATGTAAAATTGAATGTAATCACTTTATGAGTAGTGAGTAGGGATCTTACTCCCTAAGCTCAGCTAGGTAAGAACTATAGCTTACAAATTTTTCTATCACAGGAAAATTTCTCACTCCGAGCCCTCATTCAGCCCAGGTATGAAGCCTAATAACCTCAGTCATGTCTAGGTTTCTCTACTGGCCCCATCCCAGAGCGTTTATTCAACTTCAGATGGTTTTGCAGAGTTCCCTGGGTGAAGGTAGCTTATCTCATTTCTCTGGTTCCTGCTTCTCAACCCCTTTTGTCAGCCCCTCCCCTTCTGCTAGGTCCCTGTGTTTTGGGGTAGCCCAGGGCTTAGGGACTGCTCTGAGCTCATCAATACTTTCTGTAGTTCATTTGAGCACAGTCTGCTGCCCTGCCTCCTGTGGAGGTAACATGTAAGAGCTGAGGTCTGTCTGGACTTCTCGGGAGAGGAATGGGCTGGCAGAAGAGATTTCAAAGATGAAATTAATTAATCCTAGGAAAAGAATGACGGTTGATTTCCAGTTTCTCTCTACTACCCAGACTTCTCCAGAGCCCAGGAGATGGGGAAAATATATTTAAACCTTTTCCTCTGGTATTCCTTCCCTCCTTTCTCAGATACTTACTGATTGCCAGCTATGTGCCAAGGGGAAAGGACTAGATCCTGGGGAATGTATTTTTTGGCTCTCTGGATAGAAAAGATGTATCATTTTGAGAAGTTTTTGAACAACTTGTAGTCTTCCCTGAAATCATCTACTTAACTGTCTATCAATTTCAACTTGAGCTGTCTTCTTATTAAATGGACCACCATTAAGTGTTGTGATAGTACTAGAAAACAAGCAATTTGTAAAGCATTTGCACAAATTCTAACCAGGCTCGCTACTTTGGTTTTCTCTATTATCTACTTAGCAATCAAAGCAACTCCTTAATTTAACATATGACGTTGAAAATAATTTGACAATATTTCCAATTAAGTTAATCTTCACGTTGCTTTTGTGTTCTTTGTCATCACATGTAGAATGATAAAATTCTGTTTTGCATATTTTTCATGAATATGGGGTGTGTTTTTCCATTTGGGTCAATAATAGCTCATTATTATCTCATTTCAGAGATGAGTTCAATACTCAATCTACAAATTACATAGTTACCAATTTCTCCAAATCAACCACAAGTCAGAATGAAGCTCACAAGCCACTTTTCCTATATTTTTGCCTATCTGTAAGAAGCCAAAGCTTAATGATCTACTTCAACTAAATAGGTTGGACAGAATTTAGATGTTCATTAGCAAAAAGTCTGACCCAGAAGCAAGATAGGTCATCACAGAAATGAAGAAAAGAGGAAATTACAGTTTAGACCACATTATCCAATCTCTGATTTATGGTTGGAGAAGATCATCGAAGTGACTGTCCTAATTCTTGTTTAACAGAAGACCTAAAAAATGGGAATAATATTTGTTCTGTTTTTAAGTTCTGCTCAATATTTAGACTATTCCCAAGAAAAATAGGTTGTAAGAACCAATCGATAGAGAATATCAGGAAAGAAGTAATTCTGCCTGGGAAAATCTAACCTGAATTTTGATTGGTACATGAGCTACCAGTTTGGTGACACTGTTAAGATATTCTGATAAAAGACAACTATTTTTAAAGGAAAAGTCTGAGGGGCGCCTGGGTGGCGCAGTCGGTTAAGCGTCCGACTTCAGCCAGGTCACGATCTCGCGGTCCGTGAGTTCGAGCCCCACGTCAGGCTCTGGGCTGATGGCTCGGAGCCTGGAGCCTGTTTCCGATTCTGTGTCTCCCTCTCTCTCTGACCCTCCCCCGTTCATGCTCTGTCTCTCTCTGTCCCAAAAATAAATAAACGTTGAAAAAAAATTAAAAAAAAAATAAAGGAAAAGTCTGAGAGAATCTCACAATAGCTCCATTCGGGCATTAAAAAAAGTCACGTTGTTGCCATGGAAATATTCTGATAATTTACATGACTGTGTCAGAGCTTTTTCATTCGTCTATTAGAACAGACTTCCTTTACAAAAGTGTTCATTTTTATGTGGCTAAGAGGCCAATACAGATATTCTCCGAAGAATATCATCATCACGAATCAAATAAAATTAGCATACTAAAGGATTCATATTTAACTGCCGAAAGTGTTCTTGGGTCTAAATCAATCCATCAGTGAAGGCTTTATTAAACACTGACTAAGTGCTTAGCATACTTGTGGGTACTCAGGAGCTGTGAAACACCACAGTGACAGAACACCAAGATCTAATGGAGAGCTTTAGGAAATAAGCAGATGCCTGCAGTCCCAGTTCTGAAGATTCTAATAGGTACGTTCTGGTCTGAAGCTCCTGGGAATGTTTTTGTTTTTGTTTTTGTTTTAAACCTCCCAGGTGATTCTGATGATTAGTCAGGCCCAGGGCCCATTTCTGCCGGAGTTGTCAAAGTCTGGTCCCTGAACCCTCGGTCATCAGTGTCACCTGGGAGCTTGTTAGAAATGCAAATTCTCCAGTCCCACCCTACTAAATCATAGACTCTGGAGAGAACAACCTGTGTTTTTAACAAGCTCTCTTGGCAATTTACTGCTTGATAAAGTTAGAGAATCATGGCCTTTTCTCTGGACTGAGATGGATGCCCCAGTTTTCTCTTTGCTGCAGAGCTAAGGGAATAGGACTTACTTTTTCTCCCTGGGTACATAGCCAGCCGCTCTACCCTCCTCTTTACCCTTAGCATACCTGAAGAAGTGCAGAAGGGAAATGTGCTCCTCTGTTTCCTGCTTCCTTGATGCTGGGGAAGATGATAGAGAAGTCCTTTTTGTCTTCAAGGAAAACAGGAAGGGGATTCAAATGATAACCAATCTGGGAAATTGGCAGGAATTCCAAAATTTAGAAAAGCCTTTCTGTCCTGGCCCCTGGTTTCTTATCCTCCTTTTTTTTTTTTTTTTAATTTTTTTTTTTAACATTTATTTATTTTTGAGACAGAGAGAGACAGAGCATGAACGGGGGAGGGTCAGAGAGAGGGAGAATCTGAAACAGGCTCTGAACTGTCAGCACAGAGCCCGACGCAGGGCTCAAACTCACAGACCGCGAGATCATGACCTGAGCCGAAGTTGGCCGCTTAACCGACTGAGCCACCCAGGCGCCCCTCTTATCCTCCATTTTTATTCCTGAGCAGGGAGCTCATACCCTCCCCATTTTCTCACTCTACCTTTAGCAAAGTCATATGACCCTTTGCAGCACCTCAAGGCCTAAAAACAAAATAAAGAGATAGATGATGTCCCCTTTCAGCATACATGTTTTCTTTTTACTTTTTAATGGAAATCATTCCTTTTTCTTTTTTTTATGTTTATTTACTTTTGAGAGAGAAACAGAGTGCATATGGGGGAGGGGAAGAGAGAGACAGAGACCTAGAATCTGAAGCAGGCTCCAGGCTCTGAGCACGGACCGTGAGGTCATGACCTGAGCTGAAGTTCCAAGCTTAAAGCTTAACCAACTGAGGTTCCCAGGCAACCAGGAAATCATTCTAAAACAAAGTTAGTACGTTCCGGATTTTTCTTTATCATCTCATGTTATTATAATAAAAATTAACTGTCGTGTCCTACAACAAACAATAGTATCATGGACTATTGAAGATCAAAGACATGTTTCTCTTAAATAATTCTAGATGTCTAGGCATTTTTTTTCCTCATATTTCTTTATTTTTGTCTTTTCTCTCACCCTCAAGCTGTCAGCAAACATGTCCAAGTATCTTTTTCAATATTCTTCACCTTTAATTTTTTGCTTCCAATTTCACAGGGCTGGGAAACCAGAAAACAAGTTTGTCAGAACTGTTTTAAGTGGGTACAATAAATTGGCAAATTTTATTCATTTATTTATTTTAAATGTTTATTTTTCAAAGTGAGAGTGTGAGCAGGGTAGGTGCCAAGAGAGAGAGGGGGGCAGAGGATCTGAAGTGGGCCCCGCCCTGGCAGCAGAGAGTGAGATGAGGGGCTCCAACTCACAAGCCATGAGATTAGGACCCGAGCTGAAGTTGGATACTCAGTCAACTGAGCCACACGGGCGCCAGGCACATTTTATTTTTTACCGATAATACACAGCGTTAATGAGGTTGTCTTAAAGTTAATACTTCCTGGGGTTTCTGGCTGGCTCAGTGGGTAGACCATGTGACTCTTCATCTTGGAGTTGTGAAGTTCAAGCCCACATGGAATACAGAATTTACTTAAAAAAAAGACAAAAATGTCTTAAAGTATATATTCAATATTCCACATGTCTTGAAGGAAGAAAAATGATTAAAATTCTTTAAAGAAAAATAAGGTTAATACTTCTTCAAGAAAGGGTTAATTAATGTGATCCTTTGGGAAAGCAACTTGGCAATATATGCCAAGCTCCTTAAAATATTCATATTAAAAAAAAACATTAAAAAAAATTTTTTTTAACATTTATTTATTTTTGAGACAGAGAGAGAGAGCATGAACAGGGGAGGGCCAGAGAAAGAGGGAGACACAGAATCTGAAACAGGCTCTAGGCTCTGAGCTGTCAGCACAGAGCCCGACGCGGGGCTTGAACCCACGGACCATGAGATCATGACCTGAGCTAAAGCCTGACGCTTCACTGACTGAGCCACCCAGGCGCCCCCCCCAAAAAAACATTTTTTTTAAATGTGTATTATTGAGAGACAGAGAGAGACAGCATGAGTGGGGGGAGGGGCAGAGAGAGAGGGAGACCTAGAACATGAAGCAGGCTCCAGGCTCTGAGCTCTCAGCACAGAGCCCGATGCGAGGCTCGAACTTATGAGCCATGAGATCATGACCTGAGCCAAAGTCGGTCGCTCAACTGACTGAGCCACCCAGGTGCCCCTATTTTCATATTCTTTAATCCAACATTTTTACTTCTAGAACTAATGTAAAGAAATAATTTATTACAAAAAACATTTATCCACACTGAAGTTTGTTGGTTAATCATTTCTAAGAGAGAAAAGCTGGAAATGATCTAAATACTTAATAATAATAGAGTTTTAAGGTAAATTATGGAGCTTAAAAATTTTTTTTAAACCTTTATTTTTGAGAAAGAGGCAGACTACAAATGGGGGAGGGGCAGAGAGAGAGAGAGGAAGACACACAATCGGAAGCGGACTCCAGGCTCTGAGGTGTCAGCAGAGAGCCCAATGCAGGGCTTGAACCCATGAACTGTGAGATCATGACCTGAGCTGAAGTTGGGCGCTTAACCGACTGAGCCACCCAGGCACCCTGAATTATTGAAACTTTAATTACTGAAATTATAAATACCCATTGAAAGTGATAGATACAAAGATTTTGAAATAACTTTATTTTTTAATTTAAAATAATTTTTAAAGTTTATTTATTTTGAGAAAGAGGGAGAGAGTCAGAGAATGCCAAGCAGGCTCCATGCTGCCAGCACAGAGCCTGATACGGGGCTCCATCCCAGGATGCGAAATCATGACCTGGCTGAAATCAAGAGTCTCATGCTTAACTGACTGAGACACCCAGGTGCTCCTGAAATAACTTTAGCATATGTGCATACTATATGTGCAATATAACTAATGAAGAAGGCAATTCACCCATCCACTGCAGAGCTTAGAAATAATTTAATAACAATGGCTAAGTATTTTATATAAGTTAGCTCATTCAAACTTCACAAAAGTCCTGTTAAGTGGGTACTTATAATCTCCATTTAATAGATAAGGAGACATTACTAAGAGTTTAAGTAAGGGGCAAACAATTGTCAGACCTGGTATTCAAACCTAAGTAAGGTGATTCTAAAAGCCTGTGCCTCTAACCCCTGGGGCTTTAAATAGAGACATCCCAGTTTATGCTTGGTGTGCTAGCATAATTATTCATGGCTCCCCATTTCATCCTCAGAAGGCCCAACTGAAATGACAAATCCTATGGTTACACTAGCTCTAGGTGACCCCAGCCAGGCTCAAAAATAAGAAAGACATTCTCAGAGGACCAGGAATTTAGAGGGTGTTCTGAGACTGAATACACATGGAATCAGGTGTGAGAGGGAAGTAGTGACCCAGAACACGATTGGGGTAAGAGACAGTGTGATCACAAAGGATTGGTAACCAAGTGGGCCTCATGCCTAGAGGCTGTCGGGCCCGAAAGGTATCTAGGGCAAACTGGTATGGGGAGTAATGGGTTACTATAGCAGGAATAGTGACTTTAGGTGCAACAGATTGCAAAAATGGTCACAATACCTCTCCCACCAAGAGATGGTATCTATTTCTCCACCCCTTGAAACCGGGCTGACTTTCTTTGACCAAAAGAATGTGAGGGAAGCAACACTATGTGAGTTCCAAACACTGCTACCATGTGAGCAAGCCTTGGCTAGCCTGTTGCAAGATGAGAGATCACACAGAGAAGGACCAAGGTGCTACAGTTTGATAGCCAGCCACCTGTCAGATGTGCAAGTGAGGCCATTCAGGACCATCCGAACCCAAGCAGGCCAGCCAAATGACTGCATATCCAGCAGCTGACTACAGATGCACGAACTGGGCCGTAGAAGAACTAACTGCCCACTGAGCCCAGTCCAAATCGCTGACCCACAGAGTTGTGAGCTGAATAACTGGATGTTATTTTAAGCCACTGAGCTTTGGGACGATTTGGGATGCAGCAAAACTAACTAACATACCAGGAAACCCTTGCAAATATGTCCAACTTCCACTCCTCATAGGTCTGGGCAGGTTTCTTCGGGGGGGCTCTGTGCCAGGCAGGAGCAGTGCTTGGGACAGAAGAGCAGTGACTGTGTATCTAAAATCACCTGTGAAAAATTGAAGATCACTGAGCCCAGAAAAATTCGCCATGAAATATCTTGCCCAAGAAGATGTGTGTGGTCCCTTCTTCCAGAAGATAAATCATATATACTTGAAAATGAGATAGGAACAGGGTAAATTTTGCCAAATATTTAAGAAGCTTTTCTTTATTCAGAAGCTACTCATTTTTGTTATTTAATGTCTCTGAAAGAAGAGACTGACCATTAGGCTTGTTCTATGTAACTCAAGTACTAGAATTCCAACTGAATTGTTACCGTAGTCCATAATTGTTGCCCCAAGAGAGGTTATGAAAAGACAACACTTTCCCTCTTTGAAGCAGACTTGGACATGTCACAGCTTTGCCTGTAAATTGCAGACAAACCCCCTGTTTCATTGCCAAGGTGAGTAAATATCAGAACTGCTTACATGTTCTCAAAAAGTAATTCATCTCACCAGCAAAAGGCGAAATCTAGTGTTGGCCTGTGTATTTATTTTTTATTGAAGTGAAACTCACATGTCACAGAATTAACCGTTATGAAGTGTACAATTCCATGGTGTTTAGTGTATGCACAGGGTCGTGTAACTACCACTCCTCTCTAGTTTCAATACTTTTTCATTACAAACACCCATAAACATTCACACACTTAAGTGATCATTGCCCCCTCTTGTCACCCACTGGTAACCACTAAGACAGTATCTCTTTGGGTTTGCCTGTTCTGACTACAGCATATAAAGGAACCATTCAATTACGTGACCTTTAGTGTTTGGCTTCTTTCTTAGCATAATGTTTTCCAGGCTCATCCAACTTGTAGCATGTACCAGTACTTCCTTACTTTTCATGACTAAATTATATTCCATTGTATGCATATACGATAATTTGTGCATATATTCATTGATGGGCATTTGGGTTGTTTTTACTTTTTGGCTGTTAACATTTGTGTACACGTTTCCGTGTGAACATGTTTTCATTTCTCTTGGGTGTAAACCTAGGAATGGAATTGCTGGGTCGTATGATAATTCTACATGTAACTTTTGAGGAATCTCTAGCATGGTTTAAGATTGAGAATATAGGGAAAAACAAATTCCCTTTCATTGGTTTGTATGTGTTGGTATTCTGAAGTTTTGGTGCCCTGACCTGAAACTTTTTCTCTCATTATTCATTACAAAGAATGAAAAATAGGCCTAAGAAGAAAAAGATTACTGCTATTTAAAATAAAAATTTTTAAGGTTTATTTTTGAGAAAGAGAGAGCGAGAGAGTGAGAGAGCATGAGTGGGGGAGGGACGGAGAGAGAAGGAGACTCTGAAGCAGGCTCCAGGCTCTCAGCTCTCAGGACAGAGCCTGAAATGGGGTTCGAACCCACTGACCACGAGATCATGAGCTGAGCTGAAGTCAGACACTTAACTGACTGAGCCACTCAGGTGCTCCAGAAAGAATTTAATCTTTTTTTAAATTAAAAAAAAAATTTTTTTTTTTTAAATTTTTAACATTTATTTTTGAGACAGAGAGAGATAGAGCATGAACAGGGTGGGTCAGAGAGAGACGGAGACACAGAATCTGAAACAGGCCCCAGGCTCTGAGTTGTCAGTACAGAGCCTGACACGGGGCTTGAACCCACGAACTGCGAGATCGTGACCTGAGCTGAAGTCGGACACTCAGCCGACTGAGCCACCCAGGCGCCCCTAAAAAATTTTTTTTAATGTTTATTTATTTTTGAGAGAGAGACAGACAGACAGCATGGGTGGGGGAGGGACAGAGAGAGATGAAGACAGAATCTGAAGCAGGCTGTAGGCTCTGAGCTGTCAATACAGAGCCTGACACGGGGCTCGAGCCCGCTGAATGTGAGATCACGACCTGAACCGAAGTCGGACACTTACCCGACTGAGCCACCCAGGCACCCCAGATTACTGCTATTTTCAAGTGATGCACAAAGGTTAGAAAAAGACATATCTAAAAAATATTAGGCAAAAAATAAAACAGTATTACAGGTGAACAATATTAAAAGAGATCAAGAAAAACATTTCATAGTGATAAAAGGAACATCTGTCCAAGAAGATATAATAATTATGATGTTATGTGGAACCGGCCACAGGTCTGTGATACACACAAATCAAAAGTAGGTGGAACTACAAAGAGAAATAGACAAATTCAGAATGAGAACAAGATTTTAAACATACTCTCTTTTGGAGACTGACAGATCGTATTTGCCAAAAATCAATTTTTTGAGAATTTAACTAACACAATTAACTAACAGGCTTCATCTGGTAGGTGTATGTATACAGATCTGAGCCAAACACACTGCTTCCTAAACAGTGGTTTCTAAGCAGTTTGGCACATGTGGGCAGCTGAAGTCAAGTTGCTCAGCTAGTGTTACAGAAGGAACGGTGGCTGATGGGACCAAAGTGTTGGGCTTTATTTCTAACTCCATCAGCATGCTCAGTGCCTTTGATCACTCAAGCCCTTGACCTGGGGACTAAAATGTTAACCCAGACATAGTCTCTACCTTCAAGGAGCTCAGTTTGGTGGGCAGACAGGGAAATTTTTTTTCATGCAGTGGGTTGAGATAACAGCAGTGTGAAGTCAGGGTTCTTTGGAATCCTTCTTAGAGAGTAGGTGATGCCTCAGAGGAGACTTAAGCTTGACTGTAGTGAGCCAGACAAAAAGAGAGGAGGGAGAAGCCTTCAGGCTAGGGGTCTGATGTGTGCAAAGGCATTCCCCAGGGAATGGGTTAGTGTGGGTGGAGGGCTTCATTCTAGTGGGAGAGTAAGTAGTAGTAGGATTGCAGAGGGGCCCCCTGTGAAAGGGTCCTGTGAGTTTTCTCATGAGTTTGGGGCCTTATGCTATAAGCAATGGAGAGCCATTGAAGATTTCAGATGAAAGATAGGGCAAGAACAGGTCCATTTCTGTATCAGTTCCCTGAGACAGGAAATTACTGGAAGAGCAATGTTGAGTGTATACAGAAGTTGAACGTCTTGGGGGGCTGGGGGGAGGGTGTCCTTGTGGCACCTGTTTTTTTTTTTTTTTTTTTTAATTTTTTTTTTCAACGTTTATTTATTTTTGGGACAGAGAGAGACAGAGCATGAACGGGGGAGGGGCAGAGAGAGAGGAAGACACAGAA
Source organism: Herpailurus yagouaroundi (assembly GCF_014898765.1). Taxonomy (NCBI): domain Eukaryota; kingdom Metazoa; phylum Chordata; class Mammalia; order Carnivora; family Felidae; genus Herpailurus; species Herpailurus yagouaroundi. Next base: position 18,250,002 of record NW_024412407.1, read on the forward strand.
TCGGAAACAGGCTCCAGGCTCCGAGCCATCAGCCCAGAGCCTGACGCGGGGCTCGAACTCACGGACCGCAAGATCGTGACCTGGCTGAAGTCGGATGCTTAACCGACTGCGCCACCCAGGCGCCCCATTGTGGCACCTGTTTAATAGGCTTTTGGATTTATGGGTCTGGAATCAGGTGAGAGATTTGTGCTTAGAAAGCTTTGCAAATCATCCCCACGTAGATGGTGATTGGACCCCCTGGGTTTGGAGAGCGTCTTTGGTCCTTCCATTTCTGAAAAACTGTCAAAAGGACAGAGGAAGAGGGGATTCTGTTTTTGCAAAATTGACCTGTTATTCCTCCTCCAAACATTCTCACTGACGCCTAAGGTGGCAGGAGCTTCTTCCAGAAGCATGCTCACCTTTGTAGGCAAAGCCACGATCCGCGGCTCGCGAGACCTCATGAAGGATACGCAAGGGGGCACAGCTCCTTCAGACAGAACCGTGCCAGACTGCTTCTGCTGGAGGTCTCTTAGCAGTTTCTAGAGCTTCTAAGTCTTCCGAAACCTGCTGTTAGAAGGGCCAACAGCGAGGTGCCAAGCTACGTGCCTGGAGCCGAGGGGCGTCCGGGGAGCCTGAGCGAGGCCGCGCGGCTTTTGGGGTCCGGAGGCGGGGGGGGGGGGGCGCGGCAGGCCCGAGATGCTGGCGGCCTTTCCGGGGGAAGGGCCCGGGGCTGGAGCCGGGATCTGTGGCTGCAACAAAGGCAGAGCAGGAAGGGATGTCGGGAAAGGCCGAGAAAAGGAGGCCGGGAGGGCTGCGGTGGCAGAAGGGGTGGCAGAAACGATGGCTGGAGCGACATCTTCGCCTTCCCATTGGCCCCACGATCTTGAGATTTCTTTTGCGGATGGGAGCTTCTTGTGCTAGTAGTTGTCTTCTCTCTGCTACTCTAAGCCTGCAGCCCTGTTTTTCTTCCTGCAAGAAATTTCTGCAGCGTCTAGTCCGGGATCCTGGAGGCAGGTGAACTCCGATTCTCAGAAGAGTTCTGAGGGCACGTGTTCTCCCAGTGCTCAGTTGTTACTGGAGAACATTTAACCCTACAGTAAATTAAGTTCCCCAGAGGATTTTTTTTTGTGTATATCTGTTAGAATCAGTTTTGCTACTGTAAATATGATCCCTGTGGAGGGAAGATTCTCCCTCCCTTCTTTAATCTAGGGTAAAGAAAAAAGAGTGTAAAATAGTGAAAATAGAGGGTAGTAAAAAAACAAAGCCCATTCATTAGCATGTCCTTCTTATTAATCAGGTTACATACAGTTAGCTATATTAAAGGTGGCAGGGAAACATAGTTGCTTCTGGTACCTATAAATTTGGGTCGATGAGTGAATGTTGAACGATATTACATAAACATACCTTTATGAATATGTATATATAAACAGGCATACCTCATTTTATTGCACTTCTATTCCACTTCACAGATACTGCATTTCTATTCTGTTCTATTCTACAAATTAAAGGTTTGTGGCAACCCTGCGTTGAGCAAGCCTAGAGGCACCATTTTCCCAACAGCATTTGCTCACTTTGTGTCTCTGTGACACATTGTGGTAATTCTCACAATATTTCAAATTTTTTCATTGTTACTATATTTCTTACAGTGATCTGTGATCAGTGATTACAACTCACTGAAAGCAGCTTAGTACTTTTTTTTTTTTAATGTTTATTTATTTCTGAGAGAGAGAGACAGAGTGCGAGCAGGGGAGGAGCAGAGAGAGAGGGAGACACAGAATCTGAAGCAGGTTCCAGGCCCTGGGCTGTCAGCACAGAGCCCGATCTGGAGCTGGAACCCATGAACTGCGAGATCATGAGCTGAGCCCAAGTCAGATGTCTAACCGACTGAGCCACCCAGGTGCCCCAAGTTAATTAAGTTTGTTGACAGAGAGAGAGACGGAGAGAAAGAGAGAGAGGCAGAGGGAGAGAGAGAGAGAGAGAGAGAGAGAGAGAGAGAGAGAGAGAGAGAATCCCAAGCAGACTCTGAATGGTCAGCACAGAGCCCGATGTGGGGCTCTATCCCACAAACTGTGAGATCATGACCTGAGCCGAAAACAAGAGTTGGACACTCAACCGAGTCACTCAGGTGCCCCAATAAAGTATTTTTAAACTCAGGATGTACATTGTTTTTTAGACATAATGCTATTGTACACTTAGTAGACTACAATACAGTGTAAACATATGTTTCACATGCACTGGGGAACCAAAAAATTAATTTGACTCACTTTATTATGATACTTGCCTTATTACAGTAGTCTGGAACCAAACGTGCACTATCTCCAAGGCATGCCTCCAAGGTATAGTTATCACTGTTTTAACCTTGCCACTGGGTCACTAGGGGAAACAGCTCAGGCCCTTTGATTTCAGACACAGTTGTCCTTGGCACCTTTGCTAATCTGCCCACCGAACACTTCCTGTGTGCCAGACAGGCGGTGATGGCTGAGGTCTGTCGAAGGAAGAGACTACCACCAAATACCTAAATAAAAAGCCAGATCTGACGCTTACTGAAGCACAGTCTTCTCCAGCAAAGCAAGGAGCTGATCTAGATAGTGCTCGGGAAGTGTGGAATCTGGGGTTTGGTGGGCTTTCAGAGGCAGGAGTGGGTTGACACCAGCTGTGGAAACCTGCTTGTTTTGATGGGAACGGTGTGAACTGGCTGGATTTCAAAAGCATGGGGCCATTTCTGGCTGACTTTCAGAAGTGTGTTCACTTGGGCAAGTTGCCATGGATTCATTAAACCGAGGCAAGCTGTCATTGATCCATGAAACCGGTTTAGAACTGGTTCTGGTGGTTACTTGTTGCTATAACCGAGGGACATTTCATCTTTTCCTAGGAGTGTGGGAACTTCTTTATTTTCAGGTCTCTGTCTCCAAGAAAATCATAATCTATGTGGAGGATAGACATGGAGGCCACACACACATGCAGCCTAACACAGAGGTTAAAAGCACAGGCTTCCTGCTAAACCTGGGAGACTGGATACTTGCATTCCCCTCTGCTCCTTCCTGGATCTCCACCCAGATGATATTTAAGGGATTAAAAAGACTTAAACCTCTGAGGAAGGGGAGAACTCCAGAGGAGACAGCAGAACAGTTGAGAGCTGTCAATCAAAATCTAGAAGACAAAAAGCCAGCTGGGCAATTGCTAACTGATCCAGCAGACCGGAGAAAGCTGAAACTGTACTGCCTGTAGAGAGGGAAGCCAAGAAGCAAAACCCTGCTTTAGGAGCCTGGAAAATTTTGGGCATTGTGGTCCCAGTTATCTCTGAAGGCAGGGGTGAGAGGTAGAGCTGAAACTGGAAAGATGGGGTGAAATCCTAGAAATGAAGCAGTTAGGTCCCAAATCCCTTTTCACACCACAGGCAACCCAGCAACGCACCCCTGCAGAGAAGGGAAGGGTTTTGAACCGAGTACAGGCAGAAGGGAAAAACAGGGAGCTCTGTGGAAAGCAGGGGGACTAAGCAGAAATCAGTATCTTGCAAAGTAAGATTCCAAAGCCTCTTCCCCTGACTTAACTCCAAGGTAAGGAATTGGAGGGACACCCTCTCGCTGGGGAAAATGAGCACTCCAGGAAAAAGGAGCTAGACATTCTGACACATTTGACAGGGAGTATCCCGAGGGAATGTCCCGAGGGAATAATTTTGCAAAGAAGTCTACCACTTTGCCACACAGATTCTCCTTCTTAGGCTTTAGTGCCTCACTCTTAACTATACATTAAATAGGTAAGAACTACCAAACATTTGAGGAAAGTCCCCAAGCATGAAAACAGAGAGATAAACCAAAGAACTTGGAGGAAACTAAGTAGAAGAATCAGAAACACTAAGACCTACAAGTAACGGTCTCACAGCAATAAAAGGAGTCTTGCATTCATAAAGAAAAAATGAGATGAAAAAAAAAAAACTTTGAAAAGAATAAAGCTATCTCTTGAAAATAAAAATTATGATAAAAATAAAAAAATCAATGGATAGAAATTCTTAAAAAGTCAATGTCACATACTAGTTGTATGACTTTGGGGGATGTTATTCAACTACCTGTGTCTTAACTTCCTTTTCTATAAAATGGGGATAACAACGGTAACTAACTCGTAGGGTTGCCATGAGTCTTAGATTACATGAAATGAGCACATAGTTATGATTACATTATTTTTTCACTTGCTATTTTACCATATTAACGCAGAACAGATATCAGTTTCTTGTTTGGGTTTAGCACTTAAATAAGCTTGTTTGAATAACCGCTACTTTTTAATTCATTAGTTTCTTAGAAAAATTAGTTTATATAAACAACATGGAAAAGCATGTTATTAATTCAAAAGTACTTTTATTTTATTTATATATTAAAATTTTAAAAAATGTTTATTTTTGAGAGAGAGAATGTGAGCAGGGGAGGGCAGAGAGACAGGGAGACACAGAATCTGTAGCAGGCTCCAGGCTCTGAGCTGTCAACATAGATCCTGATGCAGTGCTCAAACCCACAAACTGTGAGATCATGACTTGAGCTGAAGTCAGACACTCAACTGACTGAGCCACTCAGGTGCCCCTATTTATTTATTTTTAACTATTTATTTATCTTTGAGAGAAATCGAGAGCTCAGGGGAGGGGCAGAGAGCGAGGGAGACCGAGGATCCAAAGCGGGCTCTACTGACAGCAGAGAGCCTGATGTGGGGCTTGAACTCATGAACTATGAGATCATGACCTGAGCTGAAGTCGAAAGTGTAGCCCACTGAGTCACTCAGGTGCCCCTTTTTATTTTATTTTTTATTTAAAAAAAAAATTTTTTTTTTCAACGTTTATTTATTTTTGGAACAGAGAGAGACAGAGCATGAACGGGGGAGGGGCAGAGAGAGAGGGAGACACAGAATCCGAAACAGACTCCAGGCTCCGAGCCATCAGCCCAGAGCCTGACGCGGGGCTCGAACTCACGGACCGCGAGATCGTGACCTGGCTGAAGTCGGACGCTTAACCGACTGCGCCACCCAGGCGCCCCTTTATTTTATTTTTTAAAAAGATTTTACTTTTAAGTAATCTCTACATGCAATGTGGGGCTCGAACTCACAACCCTGAGATCAGGAGTTGCATGCTCCACCAACTGAGCCTGCCAGTGCCCCACTCAAAAATACTTTTTTTAATTAGAATTTTTTTTTTAAGTTTATTTATTTTGAGAGAGAAAGCATGTGCGCATGGCTGTGTGTGCACCTGAGCAGGGGGAAGAGAGAGAAAGGGAGAGTGAGATTTCCATGCAGGCTGCACGCTGTCAGCAAAGAGCCCGACTTGGAGCTTGATGCCACAGACCATGAGATCATGACCTGAGCTGAAATCAAGAGTCAGATACTCAACTGATTGAGCCACCCAGGCTCCCCTCAAAAGTACTTTTAAAACTAAATGAGTAGTGGGGCGCCTGGGTGGCGCAGTCGGTTAAGCGTCCGACTTCAGCCAGGTCACGATCTCGCGGTCCGTGAGTTCGAGCCCCGCGTCGGGCTCTGGGCTGATGGCTCGGAGCCTGGAGCCTGTTTCCGATTCTGTGTCTCCCTGTCTCTCTGCCCCTCCCCCGTTCATGCTCTGTCTCTCTCTGTCCCAAAAAATAAATAAACGTTGAAAAAAAAAATTAAAAAAAAAAAAAAACTAAATGAGTAGTAATTATTTTCTAAGGAAAAGAGAGCAATGGGAAATACATGAAGCCTATTGTCACCTGTTTTTCTTTTTTCTTTTTTCTTTTTTATTATTATTTTTTTTATTTTTTTTTCAACATTTATTTATTTTTGGGACAGAGAGAGAGCATGAACGGGGGAGGGGCAGAGAGAGAGGGGGACACAGAATCGGAAACAGGCTCTGAGCCATCAGCCCAGAGCCTGACACGGGGCTCGAACTCACGGACCGCGAGATCGTGACCTGGCTGAAGTCGGACGCTTAACTGACTGCGCCACCCAGGCACCCCTCTTTTTCTTTCTTTTTTTTTTTTTAA
>NW_024412407.1:18256073-18256534 GCF_014898765.1 Herpailurus yagouaroundi
TTTTTTTTTTTTTTAAATTTTTTTTTTTTCAAAGTTTATTTATTTTTGGGACAGAGAGAGACAGAGCATGAATGGGGTAGGGGCAGAGAGAGAGGGAGACACAGAATCAGAAACAGGCTCCAGGCTCTGAGCCATCAGCCCAGAGCCCGACGCGGGGCTCGAACTCACGGACCGCGAGATCGTGACCTGGCTGAAGTCGGACGCTTAACCGACTGCGCCACCCAGGCGCCCCCCTCTTTTTCTTTTTTAAAAGAATTAAAAAAATTTTAATATAGTTCCAATCAATGTGGATTTTAGTTCATTCATTACTAAACCTGGGCAGGGATTGCTTCAGTTTCTCTGCCTTCTCTTTGTGATGAACAAGGTATGAAAGTGTCTGTAGTCGTGGCAATGAGAAAAAATGAAATATGGCCTTTTGTAGCAACGTGGATGGAACTGGAGAGTGTGATGCTAAGTGAAAT
>NW_024412407.1:18256634-18307251 GCF_014898765.1 Herpailurus yagouaroundi
TGACCTGGCTGAAGTCGGACGCTTAACTGACTGCGCCACCCAGGTGACCCTCTTTTTCTTTTTTAAAAGAATTTAAAAAATTTTAATATAGTTCCAATCAATGTGGATTTTAGTTCATTCATTACTAAACCTGGGCAGGGATTGCTTCAGTTTCTCTGCCTTCTCTTTGTGATGAACAAGGTATGAAAGTGTCTGTAGTAACAAACTTTAAACTTCATATTTTCCTTTTTTTTTTTTTTTTTTGACCTTGACAGATTTGGTGTCCTTTCACCTGGCTATGAGTAGAAAGTCCTTGATATTCTTAATTTTATGAAGCATGGATACAAGGTATGCAGACTGGCAGGTTGGGGTTGAAATCCATTCATTTGTAAAAAGCTATATGTTTAGCACCTATTCTCATATGTCAAACACGACTAGCGGCTGGTATTTGTTTTCTTTCCATAATCTCACTTTAAGAAATATAAAAGTAACTGTCTGAAAAACTTTTTAAAAAGTAGGGTTGTAAATTAGAGATGGGGAAATCTCTCAAAAAGTAGAACAAAAAGAGAAAATGATGAAAAATATGAAAGCAAATATAAGAAAATTAGAAAATCAACCTAGGAGATACAATACCTGAATAATGGGGGAGAGAAAGAGAGAGAGAGAGAGAGAGAGAAATAAATAAAAGACTATATAGATAATATAGATGGAAAGAGGAAGTTATTGGGGAAATTATTTTATTTTATTATTTTTAAAAATTTATTTTAAGTAATCTCTATACCCAGTGTGGGGCTCAAATCATGACCTCGATATCAAAAGTCACACAGTGTTCTGACTGAGCCAGACAGGCTCCCTTTGGAGAAATTATTTTAAAAAATTGATAAGGACCACTGAGTTCACCAAAGCATTTCATCTTGAAAACTTAGAACCCTGGGATAAAAAGATGATTATAAAATCTTCTAGGTTGGGGTGCCTGGGTAGCTCAGTCAGTAAAGCATCTGACTCTTGATTTTGGCTCACAGTTTGTGAGTTCAAGCCCTGCATTGGGCTCTGCACTGACAGCATGGAGCCTGCTTGGGATTCTCTCTCTCTCCCTCCCTCTCTCTCTGCTCCTTCCCCGCTCACACTCTCTCTTGCTCTCTCCTTCTCTCAAAATAAACAATAAATTTAAGAAACTAAATAAAAAGCTTCTCGGTTGAAAAAAATAAAGGATTCAAAATAATAATAGCATTGACTGCTCATTAGTAGCACTGACAGCTGGAAGACAATAGAAATGTCTTCAATATTCTGATAGAAAAATATTATCAACCTGGAATTATTATTTTTTTTTATTTTATTTTTTTTTCAACGTTTATTTATTTTTGGGACAGAGAGAGACAGAGCATGAACGGGAGAGGGGCAGAGAGAGAGGGAGACACAGAATCGGAAACAGGCTCCAGGCTCTGAGCCATCCGCCCAGAGCCTGACGCGGGGCTCGAACTCACGGACCGCGAGATCGTGACCTGGCTGAAGTCGGACGCTTAACCGACTGCGCCACCCAGGCGCCCCTATCAGCCTGGAATTATAAAGTAGGTGCTTCATCAATCACATAGAGGGTATGTGATTGATAAAGTGTCCTTCCATCTCTAATAGTTCACCTTTCATGTTCCCTTTTTAAAAAAAGATCAGGAAAGGAACTCAAGAAAAGGGATAATATAAGACCCAGAAAATATAAAATCCATCATACACACACACACGCACACACACACACACACACACACACGTGCAAAAGAGGCAAAGGGAATCCCCAGATGATGGTAAGGGTAAATCTCAGATAGCAGCACCAGAGCCAACATTCCACACAGGAGCCACCCAGAAAGCCACACTCTCTCTGAGAGGGAGATCTCCCTGAAAATGAAATCCTATAGTACCTGAAGTGTTGACATGTGTTGAGATAGAGACAACTGAGTGAGAGTTTAGGGATGGTATAGTGACTGAAAATTAATGAAGTCCCTGAAGAAAAAGTAAAACTCTTAAATTTTTTTTGTGTGTGTGAAATCTAGGCAGACAAAAATATGAGGCAATTTTTAATTCCAAAGCAAGGACACACATGTGTATAAGAAAAGAAATATAATTATCGTGCTCTACATGTAATCAGTCCACTACATAGGTCAGCTGTGCCTGGCACATAGTAAGTGCTTAATATGTTGTAGCTTTGTATAATGTGTTAAGTGATACAACAGAGAAATGTGTAAAGTTCCATAAGGACACTATTGAAAGTAGAGCTTAATTCAGTCAGAGGAGCTAGGAAAGGCTTCCTAATAGTGGAGAGGCACCACTGGGCCCAGAAGGCTCAACAGAGTTTGACAGATGACAAGTAGGAAGGACATTCCAGGTGGAGAAAAACATAAGCTGCAATATAGAGGTCTGAAATTGTGTGCTAAGAAAAGAAAATGTGAGCCAAGGATTTATATTCTATCAAGCTGACTTTCAAATAGAAAGGCTACAGACAAACTCTTAGGGACTCAGAAAGTATTGCTCCCATGAACTCTTCCTGAGGAATATGCTAGAAAATTGGCCTCAGATCATCAAAATGATTCAAGAGACCTTGACATCAACTATGGCATTGATCATTAATAGCTCTACATTACACAAAGAGAGATCACCAGATACAACATACTTCCCAGTGGAAGAGCATGGCAGAATCTGGGAAGCAGCAGTGTCAAGAACATTGAGCCTGAGTCTGATCATGATGGACACCCAAGGCTGGTGGAGACGAATTCAAGAAAAATGTTGGAAGCATCCAGATGCCTGGGTCCATAAAAAGAAGGAGGGAAAGGCAGAGTCATCCACTAAAGAGTGACTTTTAGTCACTGCTAGTCACCTTCTAGTATTTAATCCAGCCCTGCTTATCTTTAGACTGATACCACCTAATGATGTCTCCTATGGTCTCTGAATCACATGGTTCTGTTTGGCCTTCGATTTGGCTCTCAGATGCAGAAGTCTGAATTAATTGTACTTCCCAGTTCCTAGCCCATTATCATCATTGGTCTGGGCAAGTTCCTTCTCTCTTAACCTCACTTGCCACTTGCATCTCCTTCCTCTCCTAGAGCACAGTGTTCTATTTAATGTGGTTTTATTTGCCTGTATTGTTATTACAAAATATGCATTTTTGTGTGCACGTGGATTTTTGCTTACAGAAAATGTGCATCTTATACAGCTTAGTCTTGGGTACTACATTTTCAGTTCTGCCATGTTTCAGTGTGCATCTGACCCACTGCTTCTAATTGCTACACAGCCCTTCACATGTGCATCTATCACATTCTATTAACGGACTCTCCCAATGATGGGCACCCAGAGTGTCTCCCACTCACTGTACCACAAATATTGATGCCATGAATGTCTTTGCATATGTCCCTTTTAGCTCTGGAAAGGGCTTGAATATTGCCCCAAAGCTCATTTTATAATAGCAAGTATTTATGGAATGTTACTCTAGTACCAGGCAGTTTTGGGTTCTAAGCACACAGTAGGAAACAAGATGGGCAAAATCTTTGATCTCAAACAGCTCGCTTTCTGATGTGAGGAAACTGAATAAACACATTTTTACAGGTAGTAAGAAGCTCTATGCATAATTACAACAGTATGATGTGCTAATGTCAGGGTGGCTGTTTAGATTATGTAGATGAGAGTGAACATTAGAGCTAAGACCTGTATGACAAGAAAAAGTCAGCTAAGTGAAGATTCTGATTAAGAGCCTTCTAGGCAGAAGGCATGGCAAGTGTAAAGGCCCTGAGGAGGGAATAATCTTGATGTATGAGGACAGCAGCAAGAGGCCCAGTGTAGGTAGACGTAGCGCACGAGGAGGACTGTGGTGGGAGAGAAGAATCAGGTATTGCTGCCTAACAATATCACCACACATTTAGTGGCTTAAAATAACACAGTTTCTGTAGGTCAGGAGTCCAGGCACAGCTTTAGCTGGGTCTTCTGCAAAACTACAATCAAGGTATCATCAAGGGTTGAGGTTCATATCTGAGGCTTATCTGAGGATTTACTTCCAAGCTCAGGAAGTTATTGGAAGAATTTAGTTCCTTGTGGGGCTGTTGGACTGAGTCTCCATTTCTTGCTGTCCACTGGAGGCAGCCCTCAATTCCTTGCTATGGGGGTCTTCCCATCATGGGTGTTTGCTTTCTCAAAGCCAGCAAGGGGGAGGGAGACTCCTAACCAGATGTTTTACAGTGTTATTAGGGAAGTGACATCCATCACCTTTGTTATATTCTATTGGTGAAACATACGTCCAGGCCCACCTACTCAAGGGAGGAGGATTATGCAAGGCATGAACACCAGAAGGTGGGGATTACGGGGGCCACTAGAGTGTGGCAGCCACAGTAAGGTTAGAGAGGTTAGGGGTGTGTTAATATTATGAGAGCTATTGTAAGTATGGATTTTTTTTCTAAGTGGGTGGAAAATCATTCAGAGTTTTGAGCAGAGTATTATATCAGATTTTAAATGCCTAGGGGCACCTGGGTGGCTCAGTCAGTTAAGTGTCTGATTCAGGCTCAGGTCACGATCTCGTGGTTTGTGGGTCTGAGTCCTGCGTCGGGCTCTGTGCAGAGAGCTTGGAGCCTGGAGCCCGCTTCCAGTTCTGTGTCTTCCTCTCTCTCTCTGCCCTTCCCCTGCTCAGGCTCTTTCTCTGTCTCTTTCAAAAACAAACATTAACAAATTAAAAAATAAGTAAAATGCCTAAATAGGGGGTACCTGGGTGAATCAGTTGGTTAAGCGTCCGACTTTTGGTTTCTGCTCAGGTCATGATCTCATGGTTTGTGGGATCGAGCCCTTTGTGGGGCTCTGTGCTGACAGCACTGAGCCTGCTTGGGATTCTCTCTCTCCCTCTCTCTGCCCCTTGCCAGCTCATGTGCATGCACTCTCTCTCTCTCTCTCTCAAAATAGATAAATAAACATTTAAAAAAATGCCTAAATATTCTCTGCTTCAGTGTTTAGGGTAGACTGTAGTGGGGCCAGTAGGCAAGCAAGAACTCCAGAAGAGTATTGCTGTATTCTAGACGAGAGATGACGGTAGCCTGGCCTAGGTGGTAGAATATTTAGAAGGAAGTGGAAAGAATGGAGATATACCTTAGAGGCAGAGTTGACAGCACTTGCTGACGACTTATTACGTGCTTGTTACAGGCAAACAAAATAGTTGACTCAAGTTTACAAATGCTATCATTGAAAGAGCCAGACTCAGCACTCTGCCTGCCTGGCTTTTAGGCCAGGTCTCTTTCTACTATGACATTATGCCCTTATAGATGCCATGATATATCTATAATAGATAGATACATAGATAGATAGATAGATACAGTACATATTTCTCTCCACCAACTCCCATTTCTTACCTTCTACCTCTCACCCCCCCAAATTTTATTTTGAAAAATATAGCACAGGTTGCTTTGAAGGGGAGGCAGTGTTGCTGTAACTCTAAAAGATGTTTTTGGAATTGGTGACATTAATATTGCTCGTGGTAAGTGAGGGTAGCAAAGCAATAGCCTCAGAGAAGAGAACATGCCAACTCCAGTATTGGCAAGAGACCTGTCGATTCTTATATGTAGCAGCTCTTGTGATGTACTTTCTACACATTTATGGAAGTCTGGACAGACTGAACAATGCAGAGTGTGGGAAAGAGACTCTGTGCTGTCTTCTTGATTTGCACCCTCCTGACATGTGGGGTTTTTCTTATGAATGCTTTATGTAGGGCCCTACTTCCTTTCCCTGGGCTGTCCTCAAGGTCAAGAACTCTCATGGGATGTGTTCTTCCAACTCCATACTAGTCTTCCAGAGTAGACAATGTCATTAGAGCAGAAACTGTCTTCATAGGAATAACTACCAATTACTGAATCTTTATTACATGCCAAGCGATATGTTAAGTATGTCTACTAGCTCATTTAACCACCAAAACAACCCTGTGAATTATTATCCCATTTTAGAGGTAATAAAACTAAAGTTGTAAGAAGCTGACCTACACTTTGTTAATGCTCTTACCTACCTGTGTCTGAATGTAAGTCTCTTTCTTAGAAAAAAGAAATTGCATCAATGGAGAAACATTTAAGTGAAGTTCCTTTAGTCGTTTCTCCTTCTGTATGGTTTAACTTGTTAGTTGTCAGGCATTTTGAAAAAAACTATTAGGAAGTTTTAATTTTTTTATTTTTAATTTATTTTTTAATTTTTTTAAATTTATTTTATCTTATTTTATTTATTTTATTTTTGAGAGAGAGAGACAGAGCACAAGTGGGAAAGGGGCAGAGAGAGAGGGAGACACAGAATCCGAAGCAGCCTCCAGGCTCTGAGCGGTCGGCATGGAGCATGACGTGGGGCTCGAACTCACGGACAGTGAGATCATGACCTGAGCTGAAGTCGGATGCTTAACTGACTGAGTCACCCAGGCAACTGTATTAGGAAGTTTTTAAAAGTCTACATCTTTCAAAAAAGTTTCCTATAAAATCAACATATTTATTTCCCTTTCTTCTCCATGGCCAGGAATCATTTCTTTGGCCAGCCTACCAGAAGACAGTATGCATTCTCTCAGGATTCTTCCTGAGATTAAGGTAAATATTCTTATTTTTAAAATAGGTAAGTTTATTCTGGCACAGAAATCTGCTTTAAAGCTTTAATTAAAGCAGAATGGTTTTAAAGAGATTGGTTTCCAATAGACTGAAAAATATCCACATTGTGATGAGCATGAAACAGATATGGAACATTCACATCAATTAACAAGAAGTAGCTCAATCACTTTTGGGGAGGTAGAGCGTGTCCACCCACTTTTGGCTGTTTTGATTTCAAACAAACAAACAAACAAACAAACACACCCAAGGAAGGCTGGGTGGGACAGCTGGGAAGGGACACTGGAAAGGGAAGTAGGAAAGTGACATAGAAAAAGTCAGGCATGGGGCGCCTGGGTGGCTCAGTCGGTTAAGCGTCCGACTTCAGCTCAGGTCACGATCTCACACTTCGTGAGTTCGAGCCCCGCGTCGGGCTCTGGGCTGATGGCTCAGAGCCTGGAGCCTGCTTCCGATTCTGTGTCTCTCTCTCTCTCTCTGCCCCTCCCCCGTTCATGCTCTGTCTCTCTCTGTCTCAAAAATAAATAAACACTTAAAAAAAAAAAAAAAAGAAAAAGTCAGGCAGCTAAGGAAAGGTAGGTTATTAAGCCAGCTGCCTGTGGGAAATTCTGGGAGTTAATGCAACATAGAAACTTCAGAATTACCCCACTTGAGGGATGAAGGACCTGAAAAGTCATGGGGGCGGGCGGATAATTTTCTGTGCATCTGGCTTCCCCCCAATCCCCAAAAACACCTTCTGCAATTGGGGATGGGGAGAGTGGGCCCTCAGGCACAAGGGTGCAGATGCTGACAGTTGTAAATAACACTGACAGGTCTCTGGAATGTGAGCTGGGCACATGGCAAATGCTACCCATGTTAATGAGGGTGACGATAAATAGGCCTCATGTGCTGCCGATGGGAATCTAGATGTTATCGCTTTTATTGGGGGAGGGAGTGGATTTGATTTGGAAACACCTATCAAAAGTACAAGTGATTCAGTAATTCTGCTTTTAAGGATTTCTCTGCCAGATACACTAAAAAATGTGCAAAATACTATATGGATAAGACTATCCATCACAGCATTGTTTGTAATGGAAAAAGGTTAGAAATACCCTTAGTATTCTTCACTAGAGGACTGGTTAAATCAGCTGGTGCAATGATACAATTAAACAATGCAAAAAACTATGCTGGTTTGAATGAGGAAGCTCCTTGTACAGGGATAAGGGATGACTGCAAAGATATTCTGTTAGGAGGAAAAAAAACAAGGTGCAGCAGTGTTTATATACAAACATTTGGCTAAAAAAGAGTTGGTGGTGGGAGAATATATGTGTATACTCGTCGGATATGCATGAAAATCTACAGAAAGATACATGAGAAACAGTGCTGGTCGTCGTGGAGGAAGGGAAGTGAGGGTAAGGGCGAAGGGAGATATTTCCTTCTGCAGAGTGGCTGTACTGCATTAGCTATTCAAAAGTAAAATTTAAGGGGCGCCTGGGTGGCTCAGTCGGTTAAGCGGCCGACTTCAGCCCAGGTCATGATCTCACGGTCCATGAGTTTGAGCCCCGCATCGGGCTCTGTGCTGACAGCTCAGAGCCTGGAGCCTGTTTCAGATTCTGTGTCTCCCTCTCTCTGACCCTCCCCCGTTCATGCTTTGTCTCTCTATGTCTCAAAAATAAATAAACGCTAAAAAAAAAAATTAAAAAAAAAACACAAAAGTAAAATTTAAGTAATTTACAAAGAACATTTTATCTTGAGGGCAGTAGGGAGCTACTGAAGTTTTGATCTCTGACTGATAGTAGAGCAGTGACATGATGAGACCTGTTAGGACACACTGGCAGTTACGAGGGATGCAGGGCAGAGGTAATGACTGAATAAAGTAGGAACAAAAGTTTGGTTCCCAAACAACAGGGAGGATATTTCAGCTGCTAACCTCTCAGACAGTGTACTTGAGGAGATGGGACACTCGGTCTGAAGGTAATAATTAATGGGGTATCTGTTTTGTGTTTTCAGATTCTAGAGGTCTATTTGGCATTTGTGAATCACAGCCAGTGTTTACCCATCTCCTGCAAGTCACCTTGTCTGGAACTCACACATCTTCTTATACTAACTCTCACACAGTAAGCCAGTATTTCCTCTGCCCTAAATCATCCACAGCAACCAAAGACCACAACCTATAGCCCCAAGCCTGCTGAAATTATTCAGACTAACCCATCCTAAACCGCTTACTTTACTCTGCCTTGTCTTTCCTGCAGAAACCCCAACTAGGGCCCTGACCTTATGCCTTCCCCTCACTTCTACTTCTGCTCCTCACCAAAACCTGATGCTCCCCATGTGGCCCTGTGTACTATGACAGGCACCCTCCTCTTGGGAAATGGAAGTAACACAGATCTTCTTTCAATGGCATTGACCTCTCTGTGTTGTCACTCAGTCACCTCTGTAAACTAAAACCCCAAAGGTACCAATGCGACGATATCTAATTTTGGATAATAAACATTACTTGGGGCAAATTTTTGGTTGTAGAAGAATGCAAACGGTCTCAGACTGTTTTCTAGTCCAACCTCTCCCTAGAAAATCTGAGAATCTGAAATAGACTGAGAAACTCAGTGATGTAAGAAAATGGAGAGAACAAGATTGCTTTGTTTGTGGCCCAGTTACAGAATTCAACCTAGGTGGGAGAAGGGCTCCTGAGATAAGAAAGAATAAAAGACCCAGGAACCAATGAATTACACTGCCTGGCAGCTCAGACAGTTTGTACGCATGAAACATGCGTTCATGTCCCCCCAGGGGAAATCTGCATGGTTAGGGCTTTCCTTTGCTTTCTACACCACTAATGCTCTCTGCCATTAGAGTATACAAATTTCCACTTATGACAAAACTAAAGCCAGAGCCCTGAAAACAAAACAAAACAAAACAAAACAAAACAAAACAAAACAAAACAAAAAAACACCAAAAAACAAAACAGGGGCGCCTGAGTGGCTCAGTCGGTTAAGCATCTGACTCTTGATTTCGGCTCAGGTCATGATCATCTCATGGTTTGTGGGATCAGGCCCCATGTCAGGCTCTGAGCTGACAGGGCAGAGCCTGCTTGGGATTCTCTCCCTCTCTCTCTCTCTCTCTCTCTCTCTCTCTCTCTGTCCCTTCCCCACTCACATGTGCGCACGCTCTCTCTAAATAAATAAATAAACAAATAAACAAACAAACATTAAAAAAAAACCCAAACAGGGGTGCCTGGGTGGCTCAGTCAGTTAAGCGTCTGACTTCAGCTCAGGTCATGATCTCGTGGTTTGTGGGTTCAAGCCCCGTGTCGGATTCTGTGCTGACAGCTCAGAGCCTGGAGCCTGCTTCAAATTCTGTGTCTTCCTCTCTCTGTGCCCCTACTCCACTTGTGCTCTCTCTGTTTCTCTCTCAAAAATAAATAAACATTAAAAAAAAAAAACCCAACCAGTTTTATTAGGCTAAAATCTACACACTGTATATGTCAGTTTTCTAGTGCTGCTATAACCAGTTACCACAAACAAAGTGGCTTAAATCAACAGAAATTTATTCTCTCACAGTTCAGAGACTAGAAGTCCAAAATCATGGTGTCAGCAGGGCCATGATCCTTCTACAGGTTTGGAGGAAGAATCGCTCCTGGCCTCTTCCTAGTTTCTGATGGCTGTTAGTAATCCTTGGTGTTCTTTGCCTTGTGGTTCCAGGGTTTCAATCTGTCTGTCTTCATATGGCCTTCTTTCCCCCTTTATCCTCTGTGTCTTCAAATCTCTCTCTTCTAGCCAGGACACCAGTCATTGGATTTAAGGCTCACCTTCATCCAGTATGACCTCACCCTAACTTGATTACATCTGCAAAGACCTTATTTCCAAGTAAAGGCACATTCTCAGGTATTGGGGGTTAGGACTTCAACAGATCTTTTTGTGGACACAAATCAACCTACAACACTGTACAACTGGCCCATTTAAAGCTTACAATTTAGCAGTTGTTAGTATACTTATGGATTGTGCAACCGTCACTGCTATCAACTCTAGAACATTTTTGTCACCCCACAAGGAAACCCTGTACAATTGGCAGTTGTTCTCCATTTTCCCCCTAAAACTACCCCCAAGCCTCAGGCAACTACCAATCTACCTTCTGTCTCGATAGATTTGTCTATTCTGCATATTTCACATAAATGGAATCATACAGTATGTGGTCCTTGTGTCTAGCTTTTTTCCCCATAATGTAGTGTTTTCCGGGTTCATCTTTGCCATGTGAAGTATCAGTACTTCATTCTTTTTCACCATTGACTAGTATTCCTTTGTATGAGTATACCACATTTTACTTATCCACGCGTCAGTTGATGGACACTTGGGCTATTTCTCCTTTTTGATTATGTGAAAAACGCTGCTACGAAAACTTGTGTTTAGGTTTCTGTGTGGAGATATGCTTTCATTTCTCTTGGAATATATCTAGGAGTATTTATTTGGCATTGCTGGGTCATATGGAAACTGTATGTTTAACCGTTTGAGGAATCGCCAGACTGTTGTCCAAAGTGGCTACACTGTTTTACACTCTCACCAGCAGTGTATGAGAGTTCCAACCAATGTATCTGCATCCTCATCAACGTTTGTTATTATCTGTCATTTCGATTGTAGCCACCCTAAGTAGGTGTGAAGTGGAATTTCCCTGTGTTTTGATTTGAATTTTTGATGAACAAGGATATTGAGCATCTTTTTATGTATTTATTGGCTATTTATGTATCTTCTTTGAAGAAATTCCTGATCAGATTTTTTTTACCCATTTTTAAATTGGTTTATCTTTTTATTATTTAGTGCAAGGGTTCTTCATATATTCTTATATGAAAACATATAAAATATATAATATAATACAATATATATTATTGATGATATAAGTACCTTATCAGATAGGTGATTTGCACATATTTTTCCAATTCTGTGGACTGTCTTTTCATTTACTCTTTTTAATACAATTTTGCATTCACATTTATTTATCTAGTACAATGGAAACACAAACATGTCTCAATAAGAAAAGACAGAGCTCGCTTTCTTTTTCAACCTTTTCAACCTTACATATTTTACTCTTAAAACTACTGTTGTACAATAACGTTTATGTATCACACTGTTTCCATATCAAAACAAAGTTACATGTCTCAAGGGAACTTAACTTTTTCTTTTCATTTTTTTGGTTGTGTCCTTTGAAGCACAGAAAATTTTCATTTTGATGAAGTCCAATGTGTCTGTTTTTAAAAAAATGTTTATTTATTTTGAGAGAGGGAGAGAGAGCCAGAGAGAGAGAGCAGGGGAGGGGCAGAGAAAGAGCAAGAGAGAGCGAGAGAGAGAATCCCAAGCAGGTTCTGTGCTGTCAGTGCAGAGTCTGACATGGGGCTCAATCCCATGAACAGTGAGATCATGACCTGAACTGAATCAAGAGTCAGACACTCAACTGACTGAGCCACCAAAGTGCCCTTCAATTTGTTTTAGTAGAAAAATACTTTCTATATTTTGAGCGAAGGTAGAATTACCATAAAATTTTAGTATATTTCCATTTTTATAAAAAATAAACAAACAACTATATAGGTATTTGCTTGTAAATAAGCCTGGAAGGTAAGCAAAAATATTAATAGTGGTTATCTTTAGAAAGAGTAGTTTTCATTGCTGGGTGAAATTTTCTATCTTGCTAGCTATATAGAATAAATACATGCTATAAACAATAGAGGAAAATAACTTCTAGCTTTTTCTATGCATATTTAAAATTAAACATTTTACAAAATCACTATTGTACTAAATAATGTTTTATATCATGTTATTATTCTGCCTTTTTTAAAACTTCACATAATATCATGTTATTTGAATATTCTTGAAAAAAGATTATTTGGGGATACCTGGGTGGCTCAGTTGGTTAAACATCTGACTTCAGCTCAGGTCATAATCTCATGGTTCATGGGTTTGAGCCCCGCATTCGACTCTCTGCTGTTGGCAGAGCTGGCTTCAAATTCTCCGTCTCCCTCTCTCTCTGCCTCTCCTCTGCTTCAGTTCTTGCTTTCAAAAAAAAAAAAAAAAAAAAAATAGATTACTGCCTGAATTATAATTCATGGATCAGAGTCAACTTGTTTAGCTATTATTCTATCACTGAATGCCTAGGTTGCCATTAACAATTTTTCACCACTTATGGGGTGCCTGGGTGGCTCAGCTGGTTCTTGATTTCAGCTCAGGTCATGATCTCATCCCACGATTTCTAAGATTGAGCCCCATGGCAGGCCCTGTGCTGACAGGTTGGAGCCTACTTGGGATTCTCTCTCTTCTCTCTGCCGCTCCCCTGCTCTCTCTCTCTCTCTCTCTCTCACACAAAATAAATGAATAAACTTAAAATAAAATGCTGTAATTAGCATTTTTATAAATAAATTTTTGTCTATATCCCTGATTATTTCCATGGGTGAAGTTCCTAAAATAAGGACTATTGGGTCAAAAGACATGACTGTTTTAAGATATCTTATTCAAAGGACTGAATTCCTTTGAAGATACAGTAATACTGAATCGTTTATTCTTTTTAGTTTCAATTCTGCCAGTGTAATTGCCTAAAATTTCTGTATTTTCTATGGAAGCAGCAAGGAAAAGGGGTGAAAAACTTGGAATGACCGTTGCTCCAGTAGGCAGGAGACCTAGATTCTTTAGGTCCTCAGAAAACTCCCATGGGGCGCCTGGGTGGCGCAGTCGGTTGGGCGTCCGACTTCAGCCAGGTCACGATCTCACGGTCTGTGAGTTCGAGCCCCGCGTCGGGCTCTGGGCTGATGGCTCAGAGCCTGGAGCCTGTTTCCGGTTCTGTGTCTCCCTCTCTCTCTGCCCCTCCCCCATTCATGCTCTGTCTCTCTCTGTCCCAAAAATAAATAAACGTTGAAAAAAAAATTAAAAAAAAAAAAAAGAAAAAGAAAACTCCCAAATGCCCAGAAGCTCTACTTACCTTATCTTTAAGATAAGGGAGGGGTTTCACAGCCCTAAAATTCTCTAGGTCTCCTCAGGCTACCAGGAGAAATGCTGGGCTCTGCACTGTCAGAAAAGCTGCAAATGAAGATATCTCAGGGGACGATGTGTTTTCATGGTCCCTTCCAAGAGATACGCTTTTTCTTTCTTATTTCTTTTTCTTTTTTTTAAAGATTTTATTTTCAAGCAATCCCTATACCCAGCGTGGGGCTCAAACCCACAACCCCAAGATCAAGAGTTGCATCCTCCACTGACTGAGCCAGCCAGGCACCCCAAGATATGCTTTCTCATAAATTAAATAAAGTCCTTAAAAACACCGTTAAGCAGGTAGTATTCTCTCTGTCTTATAGCTCAAGGATCTGAGGCCCAGGGAATTTGGGTAACTTGCCCAAGATCATTCAGGTAGATCACCCCTGGCAGAAGTTAGAATGAGATCCAGTGTTGTGTGGCTTCACAGTCTTTGTTGTTACCACTTTACAATATCTGGAAGTTGGACAGAAATTGTAGATGTATGGGCTTGATTTTATTGACCACATACACATTCATAAGTTCTACATTAATCATTTCTTTCCTAAGAATTAAAAAAATTTTTTTTTTTTTTTAGTGAGCCCACCCAGCATGGGGCTCCAACTCATGGTTCCTCTAGGGCTGGTTATGCTGTAGTCACTTAAAGTAGCTTCATGTTGTTGCATGTTCCTCTGACTGAGCCAGCCAGGTGCTCCGGTAATTTTTATTTCAAAGGGACTTAATGGTGAAGCACTATTGATGCATTAATTCCAATACCAGAAGAACAGTATAAACAAAACCACTGGGAATGTGGTACTATAATTTTATGAAAAAATAAACCCACAAGAATATTAACCTTAGAAGGTGCAGGAATTCTTTCAAAAAATGCCTCAAACTATTATGGTAACCTTTTTTCCTACCTGAAGTCTATATTGGCTAGTCCTTTATAAGTTTCTCTCCTCAAATACTTGAAAAGACACCTATGAACCTGCAAGCATGTGAATGTAGAATTTTTATGTTTTGTTTTATTTTATTTATTTATTTATTTTTAACGTTTATTTATTTTTGAGACAGAGACAGAGCATGAACGGGGGAGGGGCAGAGAGAGAGGGAGACACAGAATCGGAAGCAGCCTCCAGGCTCTGAGCTGTCAGCACAGAGCCCGACGCGGGGCTCGAACTCAGGGATCGCAAGATCGTGACCTGAGCTGAAGTTGGACACTTAACCGACTGAGCCCCCCAGGCGCCCCTAATTTTATTTTTTTAAAGTAGGCTTCATGCCCAGCGCGGAGCCCAACGAAGGGCTTTTGCTCACGACTGTGAGCTGAGATCATGAGTCACTCAACCGACTGAGCCACCCAGGTGCCCCAAACGTGCAACATTTTAAACAATTTTACTGTGTTAACTGTTCCTTGAGAATCTCTGTCTTTCTCAGCCCTCTTGTTATTTTTCTTGGTCCTTTTTCCCCCCCACGTTAATACTTTACAAAGCTCTGTAGAGCCACTAAGAAGCAGATTTCTATCACCTATAACAAAATACCTAAGATCATTTCTCGTATCTCCACTCACATGCTACCAACTTCAGCATCCTTTGGTGAATTAATCTTTCCAGTTTCAACAACATGAAGCTACGTTAACTTTAAGTGACTACAGCATAACCATCCCTGGATGAAACATACATTTGCCAGAAAATGCATATTTAAAATCTTCACATTTTCAAGGGTTGTAAAGTTTGGCTGTTTTTACAGAAATCAAACAAACCATCCATCATAAGTCTTTAGTATTTTTGTTTTTCTTTTTTATTGACATAGTTGTTTTTGCTAGTTATTCCTGTAGTGTTTACTGAATTCCTGCTTAGTTCCAGGAGAGCACGGGCTATATTTGTCTTGCTCACCATTGTATCTCTATCACCCAACACATAGCAGATACCCAATAATTATTTGTCCTCTGCCCACCCCCCTCAGTTATTGAGATATAACTGACATAATGATAAATATTTGTTGAATGAATGAATCTATATATTCTTCCCCTATTGATTTGAAATACTTTTTTTATGAAAAAGATTTTTTTAATGTTTATTCATTTTTGAGAGAGAGAGAGAGAGAGAGAGAGAGAGAGAGAGACTAAGCACAAGCAGGGGAGGGGCAGAGAGAGAGGGAGATACAGAATCTGAAGCAGGCTCCAGGCTCTGAGCATTCAGCACAGAGACTGATGTGGAGCTGGAACCCATGAACTGTGAGATCATGACCTGAGCTGAAGCCGGATGCTTAACTGACTGAGCCATCCAGGTGCCCCTAAAACACTTCTTTTAAACTCACATTGTAAATACAGCATTTCTTTGCTAAGCTTGGAGGTGACTTTCCACAAATACTGCCTCATAGTTGGCGAGACAAATCAAGGTGCAATAGAAAACAGGGAGTGGGGAGAGGAAAATAGATAATAAATTTGTGCTTTGAGCATGTCCTTTTTTTGAAATTTTTATCAGTTTATTTATTTTTTGAGAGAGAGAGAGAGAGAGCAAGTAGGGGAAGCGCAGAGAGAGAATCTCAAGCAGGCTCTGCAATCAGTGCACAGAACCTGATATGGGGCTCGAACTCACAAAGCGCGAAATAATGACCTGAGCTGAAATGAAGAGTCGGACGCTTCAACTGACTGAGCCACCCAAGTGCCCCTGGGCATGTCCTTCTAAAATAAGCCAGATTTACTGGCTTAAAAGATCTTCTCTAGCAGGAAAGCTTTTTCCTCAATCACTTTTTAAATTATGTCAGAAGACATTATTGCAACCTTATCTACTCAGATACAATCTCCTACAAATGTTATGTTATGCTTATACAGACTGTACCTTACTGGACTTGACGTTTAATTATTTTTGTTTTTGTATTCTTTCTCAGTTCACTTTTTGACTCCATTTTGGGAAATAAATCCATACAGGTTTATTCAAAATTATTCCACTAATGGGACATTTAGGACCTATGGCCCGATCTATCTGACCCAGGAGATTATTTTTTCCTCATCAATTAGAAGGCAAATATTTCATGATTAATATGGCTGAAATAACATTCTTAGGTATTAATTAGTGTAGACTACAACAGTCGCTACAACAGTCATAATCTCTGGTGTAACTTTGTGCCTTCTCATTGATCCAAAAGTGTGTCCTTCACTTTTTCAACAAAAAACTGTGTCCAGTTTTTTGTTTCCCTTCATGCTCAACAGCTTCTGTTCTCTCTAGTTATAAACAATGAAACAAATGGACAATCTAATATTTGACCCTCAAGGTCACATGTGGGATTCAGAGTTTCAAAGTTAAGATGCAACATTAAGGTACATTACTTCAGGAGGGACCTAAAAGAACACAGATAATAAGTGGCAAAATACTGTATCAAGAAATGTTAAAAATCATGATAATTTTGGTGTGGGCTTGGCTAACACTTTTTAAACTGGACCTTTGTTTCCTTTATTATACTTCTGATTTTTCTCTATTCTTTTCTTGCCAGTCTAAATAAATCTCATCAGAGCCTCAGGGACAGGAGCTAAATCAATTCTATGTGGTGTAATAGCTGGACACATGTTGAGGCCCAGATGTTGCTGAATGTTTCCCCCCTCCCCCCTCCCTTATTCATTAAACACTATGCCTTCCTTCAGAAACACTGATGTGTTTCCAGCCTTTTTTCTTGATTTTATGCAACCTTACCAACATTTTTATCAGCCTTTTCTCTGAGTGCCAACAAATCCACCTGCTTCAAAGCAACAAATGACACAGCCTAAATAAACAATCTTACACTGAAGGTTGCGGAGTCACTCACTCCATTTTTATGGCCATGCTGATTCGGGGCATTCTGCTGTCAAAGGCTGAGTCCTTTCGGGAGAAACAGTGATTTTTCCCTACCCGACCAGGAAGGATGGAATCTGACAGGGCAAAGGCACGCCAGCACTTCAAGAGTGCCCACCTAAACCACCAAGGGAAGCTCAAGCTCATTTCACTGGCAATTCCACAAAGGGCGCGCCGCCCTTTTCGGACGATCGAAATCACCTGTTCAAGGT
This sequence comes from Herpailurus yagouaroundi, assembly GCF_014898765.1. Taxonomy (NCBI): domain Eukaryota; kingdom Metazoa; phylum Chordata; class Mammalia; order Carnivora; family Felidae; genus Herpailurus; species Herpailurus yagouaroundi. The sequence continues at coordinate 18,274,196 of NW_024412407.1, forward strand.
CGCACATCCTCTAGCTACCGCTCGCAATCAGCAAGGTTAGGCAGGGCTGCTGGGTCTACCGCCGGTTGGCTCTCGGCGACACACCGGGCCCACCTGGTACCCTGCAATCTGCGCAATCGCGGGGAGAACGCGCCCTCTCGCGACCGACTTCCCGCCGCAGCCCGGCCTGGAACAAACGCCCTCCGGGGCCCGCGACCCGCGGCGGCGGGGCAGGGGCCCCGGAAGGAGGCGGTGCCGGGGCGGCCCGAGGCTGCGCGTGCGGGAGGATGGGGGCGGGGCGCGCCTATATAAACTCCGTGCGGCGGAAAGGGCGGGCCTGGGCGAGAGCGGCTGAGTCGGCGGAGCGCCCGGCGCCGCAGACGCCGCCAGCGAGGACAGGGAGGGGAGAGGGAGGAGGCGGGAGGAGGAGACGCAAGTGCGGGGTGGCGCCGGTCCACCTCCGCAGCTCTCCTGGCTCCCGCCGGCTTTCGAAGGCGGGCCCGGGCTGCGGCAGCGGCAGCGGCCTCGGCGGCCAGCGGAGGTGAAGCCGAGCTGCGGCGGCCTGTGGGTCGACGCGGCGTAGGGAGGGCAGGGCAGGGCAGGGCAGGGCTGGGCGGCCGCTGCCGCGGTGAGCTGGAAGGGCAGCTCGGCATCCCCGGGGCGGGGCCGTCGAGGGCAGGTGGCCCGTGCGCTTTTCTCCGGGTCGGCCTCCCCAGAGGCACCTGCACACGGGGCCCCAGCCTGGTGCCGGGGCGTCCGGAGGCTGTGGGAAGGGCGGGGGTCGGTGCCCTCGGGGCACTTAAGTGACCACCCAAAAGAGGCGACTCTCGCGCGGGGCGCTGCGGGGACTGAGGATCAGTGCTGGCGTGCATGGGGCCTGTTATGCCCTTGCCTTGGGGTGCTCCGTAAGGGGATGCGCGGGGGTGAAGGTTGCGAGGACCGCTGACCAGAGCGGTGTGAGGCTCGGGAGGATGAGCCTTTAAACCCGTGTGGTGTGAGTGGTTATGGGTTAGTCTAAACAGAACAGAAAACCAACTCGGGGCGCTCGCAAGCACCTCGCTACAAATGTGCAGCAGTGACGGACTTGCCTTGTAGGCCCCAGAGCAATCAAAGGGAAGTTAGGGGTCTTGTTCAAGAAGCTACTCCTCAGTTAGTGAATGAGGCTCTAAAAGAATTGTGTGTTGGGAATTTTTCTTTTAAATGGGCTTGTTTTTATGATTGCGTTTGGGGCTAGTGGTGAGGGTAACGTAAAGAGGTTACAAAGGCTGCCTTAAGGTCCTAATGGGGAGAGCTTTTTTGTGTGTCATCATTCGACCATACAAATTATTCAGAATGTGGATTGCCCTTACGAGAAGAGAGGCGCTCTGAAGCCATTGCTTGATTAGCAGTTCTTCTCCCTATGTGGAAAGTTGAATTTCTGGAAACATCCCCCGTATTGTAGATTTTGCCCACGTAAAGGCGCTAGCACTTGGCACTAATCTCCTTAAAAGTAGTAAGATGGAAACACAGTACCTAGCATCGCTGGGTTTTGAGCTCACTTCTGTGCAAAAGAATTTTGAGGGAGTGGGTCTAGATTTTTCAGGGAAGTTCGAATCTCCATGGCCTCCTCTAGTCTTAATTTACTTTTAACTTTTTTTTTTTCCTTCCTTCCTTCAGCTTCATCTGTTTCAATGGTGCAACTCTCTTCATCTCCTTTTGGTTACCAGTCACCTTCAGGCCATTCAGAGGAGGGAAGAGAGGGGAATATGAAGTCAGCCAAGCCCCAAGTGAACCACAGTCAGCATGGGGAAAGCCAGCGGGCCATGAGCCCTTTGCAGTCTGCTCTCAGTTCTGCTGCCTCTCCTTCCCAAGCATATGAGACATATATCGATAATGGACTCATATGCCTTAAACACAAAATTAGAAACATCGAGAAAAAGAAGGTAACTTTTTTCCCTCCCATCCCTGTATATGTACCATCTTTAATAAGGGTTAGGGAACTGGCATTTTTGCTTTCTGTCAGGGCTCAGAGGTACTCTTTCCTAAAAGATTTACCTAACCTTGGGATTTAGCTGGCCGAAAACATACAAGTAGGTTAAATATTGGGTATATTAAGCATTTTATTTGATTTCTCAGCATAACTAAATAGAAATATTCCTCATAGTAAAATTACTATGCATGCTGCTGTTGAAATACTTGAAGAGCCAGCAACTTTAAGTCAGATTAATTCTTTGAGTGTGGTATTAATGTTTCTTTTCATAGATGAGTAATAGCCTGATTTTTTTTTTTTAGCTTGTTTTCCTTGTGACTTTCTGCAGCAGTTGATATTGCAGTAAAGCTGCTGCAGTCATTGGAAGCTTCAGCGATGGGAGAGCCAGAAAAGGTTTTAGCACTAATTTTTGTGTTGCTAGGTGATCGTTTAAGATTGGTAGGTGAACATTGTAGAAAGCCTTATAAAGAGACTCAAATTATAATCAGCCCAATGTTACAGTAAATGCTGATGTAAAGATCCAAATCATTCCTTATTTCCTGAGTCATGTAGCCTGTGAAACAGTGCTGCACGTTGCTTTGTTGTGTCATGATTCTCTTTTGCTTGTGATAGTAAGGTGAGTGATTGACTATCTGGACCTGGGAACACTTACATATTTTTATTCCAGGATCTAGTTCAACCATAGGAAAGTTGCTTTTAATGGAGGAGTATGAAGAGATTTTTAAGAGTCTGGTGGACTCTGTCTCCCCCCAGCCCCCACCCCCCATGCCAAGGTAGGGAAGAAAGACCAGTTACTAGTAGCTTCTCTGTAACCCTAGCTCTCATCAGTTGTCTTTTGAATGCATGCAGTTGATCACAAGTGTGATAAGGTGAGTGTGCCTGGGTCAGCACAAATTCCCTGCCACTATGGGAAACTAGTCAAAGCACGATCTATTCAAAGCAGGATCTGTTGATGGAGACTCATTAATGTCTTTTTCCCAGGTGGAGGAACTACATATATGTATATACTTACATGCTCTAGTGTAAATATAGTACCTCCTTAAGTTTGAATACTTACCTGGTCAGTAACAATGCTTTTGTTTCAAGCTTCTGGAAAAGCAATTTAAAACTATAAAGCCAATATGGGAGAAGCCTAAACATTGCTTTTAGAATACTGTACTGGGTCATGTCATTATTCTGGGGACAATAAATGCAATTTGTCATGTATTCACTGAAATATGAAACTCAATAGAAAAAAAGCTTTGAGTTAAGTCTATTATAATGCTAGAGAAAATATCTTCTACATTTCTACACTTCCATGAAGAAGTTTGCTATTCGACAAATGCCACGTAATTCAACAGGTAACTAATAGTTTAAGCATGAGGTTAGAACAGGATTTCTCCGCCCCAACACTATTGACGTTTTTGTGCCAGATAATTCTTTTGTTGCAGACAGGGTGTGTGTGTGTGTGGGGGGGGGGGGGGCTATCCTGTGGATTGTAGGATGATTCGCAGCATCCTTGGGTTCTAGTCACACGATGCCTGTAGCATTCTCCACCTCCCTCTCATCCTTCAAGTAGTGACAACCAAGAACATCTCCAGATACTGCCATAGATCCCTGGGGGTCAAAATTATCTCTGATTGAGCACCACTGGGGTAGGGGCATATGATTGACTAGTTAAGTGTCTGTGTGTTAAGTAGTCTGATTGTAAGTAGAGGCCATGAAGAGAAGAGTTTTATTACTGCTTAACTTTTCTAATTCCACACTAATGTTGATTGTAATATTTTTTCCCTGGCTGGATCTTATCTACAGTTGCTGCCTGCCTTGTAGTAAACCAGTATTCTTACAGATTGATAGCATACTTCAAGAACTTTGTTTTCATAAGAAACAGTCTGGTATTTAGTTTATTTTTTTCAGAATTTTGTATGAGACTACAGTAGATACAAGTTTCTCTTTTGTAGCTCAAACTGGAGGACTACAAGGATCGCCTGAAAAATGGAGAGCAACTTAATCCAGATCAGTTGGTAAGTAGTGTATAATCCTTGGGTCACACTTGTTGGCTTTTTTCTTTTTTTCTTTTTTTTTCTTAATAAAACTCTAGACAGGATTGGTGAGAGCAAAGATTTGATAAGGCCAATAAAGAAGAGCGAGAATCCACTAGATTTTTCAGAAGACTTTTTTTTCCTTCACTTATGAGATCTTACAGACTTCTTTTGCACTAGCAGATGGTATGGATGGAGGTATGGGTTGCTAAATAAGAGTGAAAATATAGACTATTGCTAAACATACGGATTTAAGTTAAACTTTTGTTAGGCTGAACTAAAGAGGTGGAGGGACGACTAGCTTTCCACTGTTCACTGGTATATATAAACCTGACATCTTTCTGCTCTAAAATGTAAAAGAGTATTTATTCTAGCTTGCCTAGGTTTTCTCCTTTTGCTTCTTAATCCTTTTGTATTTTCTCCTTACTTTTCTATCTTCGATTGCTATGTCACCTCTCAGGAGGCATGTTTACTTGATACCTGGCCTTTTTTTTTTTTTTTTAACTTTAGTATGAAAGAGTATTTGCAACTTTTAAAAATATTGTTTAACTTGTCTGTGGTATACCTCGTATCTGCAAGTTTTATCTAATGTGGTGAAAGTTTCTGCAATATGGAAATAAAAATGCTTAATTGATGTTTGTCTGATATCTCTTGGCTAAGAAGGGACAGAATTAAAAGTTATTTGATCTAGTCTGTAGACCTATCATCTTCATCTTTTTCAACTAAGATTTTTGGTTGTGTATCACAGATACTGGCATTCGAGATCTTTTCCCTTATTGACTCCTCTTCACTGACCTAGAATTTTTGTGATGTAGTAAATTATAATTTTGCTGAGGCACAGATTTGAATTGTGTGAGCTCTGAGAATGATGTGCTCACATAGTCGGTGAGAGGACTTAGCTGGGCATCCAGCATTTCAACATAGCTTTGTTCTCAAAGTAGTCATGGTATGTTCAATAACTTTTGAAGTGATAATATTTTTCTTTGTGTAAATATCCTTGAAGGAAGTGTTCTGATATGGTCGTATTCTTGATTTTGGGGAAATATGGGGGTTAGGGAGAGGGAGGTTGGTGGTTCTCATGGAAGCTCTCTAGCAAAGGTCAAGGACATGCTGTATTTCAGAGCTCTGGCCAGGTAAACTGTAGTCTCAGTATTTCATTACTGTCTTTATAACTACATGTTGCTTCTGTAGCATTAACTTTTATTTCTTGAGTTAAATGCTGACAACTGCCAAATTTATGTTGCCAATAGATAAGCCCTTGGAACTCGAGATTCCTGTGTTCAGTTGCTTATTTGGCATCTCCCGACCCCCAAAACCTGTTCCTCCTCTAATCTTAATGATGTCAGTTAATGGCTTGGGGAACTAAAAGGATGGAGTTGCCAAAATCCTTGGAGAATTTCTCATCTATTTCCTGATACCACACATCTAGCCCATTAGCAGGGTCAGTTCTACCTTCAAAGTAAATCCGGAAACTGGCCATTTCTCAAATTCTGCTTCTGCCATCCTGGTCCAGGCCACATCATCTTTCATCTACATTACTGTAATAGCTTCCTCACAGGTTTTTCTATTTCTGCTGTATCTCCAAGCTTGTTCTCAACATGGTAGCCTCAGTCACCCTGTTTGGATGCAAGTCAGTTGGTCATTCCTCTGTTCAACTCTCCATTGGTTCCCATCATGGCAGAATGTCCTTACTGTGGCCTACAAAGTCCTACAAAATATGCTTGCTACTTCCTTTCACATCTTTATTTCATGTCCTGTACTTCTGTCCCTTCCTAGCTTCATTCCGGCTACATTGGCCTTCTTGCTGTTCCTCAAACATCCCAGGCATGCTTTTGCTTCAGGGCTTTTTGCACTGTGTGCTTTTCCTACTGCCTGGGATGCTTTTTCCCCAGGTGTCTAAATGGCTCAATTTCCAACTTCCTTTAGCTTTTTATTTGAAGGTCATCTCAGTGAGGCTTGTCCTGACAACGCTATACCTCCATTCCTCCATTCACACTCCTTAGCTCTTTGCCTTGCTTTAATTTTTTAACTAGTAGTGCTTTTCTGACAAACTATAAAGTTTACTTTGTTTGTCTTTCTCTTAAAATGTATATTTCATTAAAGTAGAGATTCTGTCTGTTCATTGCTGTTTTCCTATTACTTAGAATAGTTTAGAGAATATAGCAGACATGTAAAATATTTATTACAAAAGGATTTACTAAATATAAAATGAATGTTATGTTTTTAGATAAAATTAAGGATATAGTTTGTGGTACTTTAAAAAAAAATTTTTTTTTTTTAACATTCATCTTTGAGAGACAAAGTGTGAGTGGGGGAGGGGTAAAGAGAGAGGAAGTCAGAATCTGAAGCAGGCTCCAGGCTCTGAGCTGTCAGCACAGAGCCCGACGCTGGGTTTGAACTCATGGACTGCAAGATCATGACCTGAGCTGAAGTTGGACGCTTAACTGACTGAGCCACCGAGGTGCCCCTAATTTTTTTTTTTTAAGTTTATTTATTTAGAGATACAGCGTGCAGGCAGGGTAGGGGCGGTGGAAGAGTGTGAGAGAGAGAATCCCAAACAGGCTCTGCACTGTCAGCACAGAGCCTGACATGGGGCTCTGTCTTATGAATGTGAGATCATGACAGCCAAAATCAAGAGTTGGATGCTTACCTGACTGAGCCACCCAGGCACCCTTAGTTTGTGGTTCTTATGGGAATGAACATCTCTTCATATAAGCAATATATATTTAAGGTAGAAATTCAGAAAATGCAGATAAATTGGAAGAAAAAAAATCTGTAATCTGATCCCTCAGAACTGTCATTAGTAGTGTAGTATTTAATTAGAAAAATCTAAGTTTAGTTTTTAAAGCTGGTAATAATTCACATAGTTCAGAAATTAGGCAATAGTTTAAAAGACAGTTTTTCTTTCACCTTGTCCTTCCTCTGTTCAGTTCTTATCTTACAAAGTAAGGCCCTGGGATTATGATCTGAGCTGAAATCAAGAGTTGGATGCTCAAATGACTGAGCCACCTGGGTGCCCCACTTTCTGTTTATTTCTAATTTTGTGTGGTTGTATTTTCCCAGTTTACTTTTAATTAAGTTAGCTAGTGCTTCTTTTTTTTTTTTTTTAATTAGCTTCTGGGTTTGTTTTAGTTTTTCTCTTTTTCTGCTGTCCTTTGTTTTATTTGCTTCACTTTCTAACTTTGAATTAAGTGTTTAATTCATTTTTCTTTTCTCCCCCCCATTGGTTTGCATTTAAGGCTGTGAATTTTCCTTCAAGTACTGCTTTAGCTATACATTTGATATTGTATTTTCAATATTGTTGGCTAAAAATTTTGTAATTTCAGTTTGTAAATCTTCTTTAACCCAACAGATATTCTTAATATTGTAAATAAAACTTTCTATGATCTGCATGGCTGTTGTAATCCTTTTAATGGTAACTCTTAAGTAACCTGTCAAGACTAAGCTAAAGACTAATAAGATTTCATTGAGATTTCTAATATAAACCTAGATTTTTTTCCTTTGAAATAGTAAGATTGTTTAATGAAGTTTTTTAGAGTCCCATTTATAATTTTAATATTTATTTTGGTTCAGATCTGGATTTGAAGTAGAGAACTGAGATTCAAGTGAGTGCTTGAGCAAAAGGCAAATGGGTACTTTCAGCGTCAGTGAAACTTTTAAAAAATTAAGATTTGGCAGCCATCTCTAGTTGCTAAACTCTGACCCTATGTTATATTTAATGCATAATACAAAACTCTTTTATTAAATAATATGAAATCTTTTCTGCTTTGTAGTCCCATAGCAGTTGGCCTTGTCAAGGCAAACCACTCCAATGTTACATGGGCTTCCTAATTAATATCCTTGTTTTGAGACCTTCCTTTTCAGTTCATCAGCCCTACTCCCTCTAGTGTTCTTTTTTTGAAACCGAAATCTCAGTATAGGATTCTAATCAAAAGTTTAAAAATTCTATTGAGAATTTTAACATGTTTTCTTAAAACTTTTTTTTTTAAAAGCATATTTATTTTGAGAGAGAAAGAGCATGTGCATGTGCATGCCAGTAGGGGAGGTGCAGAGAGCGGGAGAGAGAGAATCCCAAGCAGGCTCTGTGCTGTCAGCGTAGAGCCTGACTTGGGGCTTGATCTCACAAACTGTGAGATCATGACCTGAGCTGAAATCAAGAGTCGGACACTTAACTGACTAAGCCTCCTAGGTGCCCCAAGAATCTTTAGCATATTTGAGCCTAAAATCATGTTCTGAACTGTGTTTTATTAATTCAACCATAATATATTAAGTACTTACACTGGGGGATTCTGGGCTTAAATGCTAGGGTTATGATGTAAGGGACAAATGTGATCCTTGTCCTCAAAGATACAGTGTGATGAGAAAGAGGTAGGAAATAAGTAAATAAAAATGTGATGGTGTTAGGGTGAGGTACAGAGTGATAATGGATTGTAATGAGGAATTTAACCTAGTTTGGAGAATTGAGGACAGCTTTCTTGAGAAAGAAGTGCTTCAGTTCAGACCTAAAAAATGAGAAGGACTTAGCAAGTTAAAATGGGGAAGGAGGAAGAAGAGCAGGCTAGGCAGATGCTAGCATGTGTAAAAGTCCTGAGTAGGGAAAGAATGTTTTTACAAAGAGGAGACTGGAAAGAAAGCCAGTATCGATGGAGTGATGTAGTTGGAATGGGAAAGCTACATGTACATCCTTATTTCCCATTTAAAGACTGTGTTTTTTCTTAAGGTCATCATAAATGATACAGATAAGTTTTAAGCAGAAAATAACTAGATTTGTAATAAAATCAATTTTAAGGGTGAGTGATGGTTTGGAGGTGGTAAGTGTGGGTGTAAGAAGACTAGATAATGGTTGGCTGTAGTCTTGGTCAGAGGTTATAGATATCTTGCTGGTACCAAAGTAGCAGCAAAGGAGTTTGGGTAAAGTAGATTCAAGAGATAGAATTAGCATAGCTTGGTGATAGGATCTAGTAGAAGGAAGAGCCAAGAATGGGTTCCAGGTTTCTGGCTTGAACACTTGGATGGGTGGCAGAACCATTTATTGGGCCTGGAAACCCTAGAGGAGAAGATGGTTTTGGGAGGAGAGGATAAAAAGCTCAATTTTGGACCACTGATCAAAAAAAATTTTTTTTAATGTTTCCTTATTTTTGAGAGAGACAGATAGTGCATGTGAGAGCATGAACGGGGCAGGGGCAGATAGAGAGGGAGACACAGAATCTGAAGTGGGCTCCAGGCTCTGAGCTGTCAGCACACAGCCTGACGTGGGGCTCAAACTCATGGGCCATGAGATCATAACCTGAGCCAAGGTCAGATGCTTAACCCACTGAGCTACCCAGGTGCCCCAGGACCACTGATTTTTTTTTTTTTTTAATTTTTTTTTCAACATTTATTTATTTTTGGGACAGAGAGACAGAGCATGAACGGGGGAGGGGCAGAGAGAGAGGGAGACACAGAATCGGAAACAGGCTCCGGGCTCTGAGCCATCAGCCCAGAGCCTGACGCGGGGCTCGAACTCACGTACCGTGAGATCGTGACCTGGCTGAAGTCGGACGCTTAACCTACTGCGCCACCCAGGCGCCCCAGGACCACTGATTTTTTAATGTGGCTGTGAAACATTAAGGGGTGGGTAATATCGAATAAGTGTTTGAGTTACAGGTCTGGAGCACAAAGAAGTTTAGTCTACAGTTAAGCTCAACTGTGTGGTTGCTAATTGAAACCATAAGAAAAGATGAGACTATGTTGGATGAGAATATAGAAAGGAGAAAAGCCTAGGACAGAGGAACTTTGACATTTAATGTTTGGATAATAAAGGCTAAAAATATTTATAGCCAACTTTAGGGTCAGGTATCATTTTGAGTGATTTGAATTGGCCAACATCTCTGTGATGTAGGTCCTGTTTATTTTGTAAATGCTAAAAACTGGGGTGAGAGAAGTTTATGGAAAAATTACTGGTAAGTAAAAAGCTGGAGAAATAGGAGAAAAATGGAAGTTTAGTGTTACTAAAAACAAAGAGATGTTTGTAGAGCCAGAAGTTGCCTTTGTGTGGAAGTCTTCTGAGAAACCAGAATGAGAGTTATAAAAGATCTATGGATTTAAAAGGTGGTATTGACATGCTTACTTTAGCCAGGATAGTTCTGGTGGAATGATGGAAACAGAATCCAGGTTGATAAGGTCTGAAGAGGAAATGGAGACTGTGTAGCCATTTTTGAAACTTTGAGATTGAAAGGAGGGGGTTGCCAGAAAGGCGCTTTTTATTTTTCTTATTTAGATTGGGGGAGACTTGAACTTGTATTTATTTATATATTATATTTATTTATATTTATGTTTTTGAGAGAGAGGGCACAAGTGAGCGAGGGACAGAGAGAGAATCCCACAAGGGACAGAGAGATATCCAGAGAGAAGTGGGGCTCACCTGGGGCTCGTGTTTTACTAGAAGCGGGGCTTGTGTTCACCTGAAGCAGAGATTGAGCTCACCTGATGTGGGACTCGAACTCACGAACTGTGAGATCATGACCTGAGCCAAAGTCATATGCTTAACAACTGAGCCACCCAGGCTCCCAAGACTTGAACTTGTTAAGTACTAGTTTAAGCATCAACAGAGAGTGAGAAATTCAAGATTTTTAAAAGGGAGTCATAGAGTAAGATTTTTTATGAAGACGTAATTGAAAAGGATAGAAGGTAGAAGGATATTTCCTCCAGTAAGCAAAAAAAGGGAGGAAGAAAGGATGTATTCACATTGGATGATGGGAAGTTAAGGTAGTTCCCATTTGATGCTGCTTTTCTTGAATTAAAGTTAATACCATTTGGGAGTAAATATGAGGGAGTATTCCCTTCTGGTTTTATATACCTCTGAGGGCTGTATACTATGATTATGTTATCTGTGCAAGGTTCTATAGTTGGAAAACCTCTTCGTCTTTTTTATTATGAAATAATACAGCTGCAACTAAGTGTCGCTTCTAGGTTATACTGCATAATAAAGCAAGCATCAGAATCCACCATTCAACTCCAGTAGTACATTACCAACACCACCAAAACTCCTTCCCACTTCTTTCTCTTTACTGTAACCTGACTCTGAGCTGCCCACTGCCATTTCCTTGCTTTATTTTAATAGCACTTGTTTGTTGCCCTTGAATCTGTTAGAGTTGCTTTTTCGTACCTTATAATAAATGTTACCATACTGTGTTCTGCAGTTTGTCTTTCACTCATTGTGTTTAGGATTTTTATATTAAGGAAAGTAGTTATATTTTATTTGTTTTTCTCTACTTAGTAGTAGTTTGTGAGTAGATGATGTCCTATGTGTTATTGAGACACAAGTGTGAAATTTTTCAGGGTGCACCTGAAAAATTACCTATCATGGGCTGTACGGTATGCCCATAGTTAACTTCATAGGTAAAAATGCCAAACTTTTCCAAAATTATTATACTAATTTATGCTAATGCTGGTAGTACGTAGTTATATAGCAGTATATAGGTAGACTCTATACTTTTGTAAAAGCTTATGTTATCAGATTGTTTTTAAAACAGCTTTTTTGAAGTATCATATATAGATCATAAAATTAACCCATTTTAAGTATATAAGACAATGATTTATAGTCAATTCGTAGAGTTATGCAGCTTCCATGACAATCTAGTTTTCAAACATTTCTGTAACCCTTCCAAATTCCTTTTTGTCTCCTTATTTGCTTTCTATCTCTATAAGTTTGTCTTTTCTGGATATGTCACATAAGATAGTCTTTCCCATATGGCTTCTTCGAGTTATGATTATGTTTTTGAGGTTCATCCTTGGTGTAGTATGTATCATTAATTCATTCCTTTTTATTGCTGATGAGTGTTCCTTTGAATGATTATACCACATTTTGTTTATTTACCAATTGCTGGATATTTGGATTGTTTTTATTTGGGGCCATAATGAATATGCTGCCATACAAATTTGCATGTAAGTCTTTATGTGGATATATGTTTTCATTTCTTTTGGGTAGCTACCTAGAAGTGGGATACTATATTACTTTAAATATGGAGACTTTAAAATACTGTATATCTTTATGTGGTTAGACAAGTTTCCCACCTTGGTCTTTTTCATATTAGCCCTTTGTTTTTCCAAACAGATTAAAGTCCCATTAAAAAAAAAAATCTATGCCTTTCCTAATTACCAACTTTGTTATTCTGTGAAATCTTAAAAAATGCCCCTTGAATTTACAATATTTTGGGGGGGTCTGGGTGGCTCAGTCAGTTCAGGTCTTGATCTCAGGGTCATGAGTTCAAGCCCTGTGTTGGGTTCCATGCCCGGCGTGGAGCCTACTTAAAAAAATTTACAATATGGGGGCTCCTGGGTGGCTCAGTCTGTTTAGTGTCTGACTTTGGCCCAGGTCATGATCTTGCTGCTCATGGGTTTCAGTCCCACATCGGGCTCTGTGCTGCCAGCTCAGAGCCTGGAGCCTGCTTCAGATTCTGTGTCTCCCTCTCTGCTCCTTCTCCACTCACGCTCGCTCTTTCTCTCTCTCTCAAAAATAAATAAACATTAAACATTTTACAATATTTTTGTTATAATACTTAATTGTCTGTTATAGGTAATTGTTTACAAGTCTTTTCTACCATAGTATAAATTTCTTGAAGTTGCTTATTTGTGATCCTCATTCTGCTACTTGTGTACTATATTTGAGTAGTGAATGAATATTGACAGAGGAATACTATTGGCTCACTGCTCTTGAAAACCACAGGCTCTAGGGGTGCCTGGGTGGCTCAGTCGGTAAAACGTCCGACTTTTGGTCATGATCTTGCAGTCTGTGAGTTCGAGCCCTACATTGGGGCTCTGTGCTGACAGCTCAGAGTCTGGAGCCTGCTTCGGATTCTGTGTCTGCCTCTCTCCCACTCATGTTCTGTGTGTGTGTCTCTCTCTTTCAAAAGTAAAATAAAACATTAAAAAAAATTTTTAAAAACCACAAGTCTGGGGCGCCTGGGTGGCTTAGTCTGTTAAGTGTCCAACTTTGGCTCAGGTCACGATCTCATGGTTCATGTGTTCAAGCCCCACATCGGGCTCTGTGTTGACAGCTCAGAGCCTGGAGCCTGCTTCTGATTCTGTTTCTCTCTCTCTCTCTGACCCTTCCCTGCTCATGCTCTCTCTCCCTCTGTCTCTCACAAATAAACATTAAAAAAAAAAAAAAAACACAAGTCTCTCTGATCTTATACTGTACACTTCATAGTTAGGAACTCAAGTCTGTTGTTATGGCTCAGATTTCTAGCATAAAAATTGAATCTTAAAATTTATATAACTTCTATTAAATGCTCTCTCTTCCTACGTTTTTTGAGTATGGCTAGTCCATAAAGTCTTAAGTCTTTTCTACTCTTTTTATAGGAACACTTATTTTGACATATTTATATTTAGAAGTTAACAGAATTGATGTTTTCTTATCCTATTTGGTAGGAAGCGGTGGAGAAATATGAAGAAGTATTACATAACTTAGAATTTGCCAAGGAACTTCAGAAAACCTTTTCTGGACTGAGCCAAGATGTGAGTACGTTTTCTTTGCTATTCCTGAAACCACTTTAGCCACGGATCTGGAAGAAAATATTAGCGTTCATTAATGGTGTTCAGTTATTACCATCCATCTCATTCCTGCCGATATTTTATTGGGGGTGAGGGGGTTGACAATAGCTATTGAGGAACTAGTGTTTTCAGATTTCTGGAGTCTCAAGAGAGCACAAATGGTGTCCGAATATGAGACACTGTGAATAAAGTATTAGTTGTCCAATGTGTATTCGCTGTGGAGTTTTAGAAATCATTGAGAAGGGGAATAAAAACTATTTTGATGGACACAGTTTACAAAAGATTTTTTAGAATATAGGCTTGTAAATTTGTATAACAGAGGCTTGTAAGTTTAGCATTATTTAACGTATAAAGAAACAGAATTGGTAGACTCTTTTTCTTGAGACCATGGCAGTTATTACCAGGAAGATTTGTGATTCATGGTAGAGTTAAGTCTGGTTTCACAGCTTGTTAGGGTCTCTATGTTGGCAGTCCAAACTTCTGTCTCTGACAGATTTAGTCAGTAATTAATATGAAGCCTTAAGCATTCACTAATGAAATATTCTTCCCTGTTTTAGAATTGTATTAGAAGGCCCTTTAAAGATCATCTTTTAACAATTAAGAAATATTTTTGTAAATTCATTTCTGGGATGGGGAGCATGCTTCATAAAATAGTCTCTTTCACTTTTTGGGTATTTTCTTGTATAGTGAACTAAAATTCTCTTCTCCATTCCTCTGGCATCAAAAAACCTCCAAAAACAAACAAACCCAACACATCATTTCTAGGCTGAGGACATCTATCATCTTTTTATAATATCATTGCTTTCTCTGGATGTTTGACTTACTTAACTCTTAAAAGGTAGTGTGTAAATCTGAAATAGCCTAGTATAGAGCCATTATCTTCTGTTTTCTAGAAAATTCTGTTAATGCAACTCTAAGATGACATGAGCTCTTTTTGTCAACCATAGTATATTTTAACTCATGTTTACTCATTTATCACTTAATTTTAGTGCTTTCTGTGAATTTCACAGTTGTTAAATATTTCTAGGCTATTTTAGATACTTTTAAATTGATTTTTTTCCTTATGATTAATCACTCCCCCATTTGTTAAATTTATTTAGTTTTGACCCACTTTATAAAAAGATATTTCATATCTTCTTTCTGGTTGGATGTTTGGAAGTATACTTCTATAATACTTAAAATTTTCTATTAACTTTTTTTACTCAAAATTATTTGATAATTTTAGTTTTTCATTCAGGTGTTTATTTTTTCAAAGTATGTTTTGTTTCTTTTATCCTTCTTCTTATATTTAAATCTTTTTTTAAACACCTTCCAAGTGCCAGGTACTTCTGTCAACTTGATTTTTACAGCAATCCAGGAAATAGATGTATATAGCCCCATTTTACAGATAAGGAATCCAATGCTCAGAACAAAAGGAACTTCTTCAAAATCATATAGCCAGTAAGTGGTAGAGTGAGGGTAGGACCCTAACTACTCTTTATCTCTAAAAACTGTGTTCTTTATACAAGTATATAGTATCTATTTACATGCTTTTCCACTGCTGTTGTCTAGAGGTAGTTACCAATTCACCAAATTTTGTTGCTATCCATGAGGTTATTTTTTCTAATTTGTACTGTGGATTTACTTTCACTTTAGGTGAGATATTAAGGTACTTTGGAACATGCCTTAATGAATAAAGACCCCAAAGGTGCTTGCCAAATACCTTCCAGCCTAGTAATTTTTTGAGTTTCCTTTTATTAAAGCCTTTCTTTAGTCAAACCTCTTTTAATGAGAGTCAGTTTTATAGGGTGTAACATTTTCTTTACTTACAAACTAAAGTTGGAAGCCTTTCTGTTCATCTCAATTACATCTCTCTTTGTCTTCATGACATAAGCTCTTTCCCTTGGTGGGGATTTATCATTCTAAGACAGGGATCAGAAAATAAATTTTATTATTCAGTGTGATTTGTTGATAGTGGTTGATTTCATATCTTCTGCCACCCCCGCTTTTTTTTTTTTTTTTTTTTTTTGAGAGAGAGAGAAAGTGGGTGCAAGTGAGCGATGTGCAGAGAGAGAAGGAGAGAGAGAGAAGTGGGCCTGGAGCTCACCCAACATGAACTGTGAGATTATGACCTGAGGTGAAGTCAGAAGCTTAACTGACAGAGCCACCCAGGTGCCTGTATCTTCTGCTTCTTTACAAACCAGTCCTCAACTGGTAGAAGAGAGGAAAATGTAACCTGACTTCTTAGTTTCTATATAAATAAGGAGAAATAGGGTGTTGTCAGTAGTTTTCTGATTATGATCTAGGAGACAGTGTACTTTCTTACTTGATATGTGATAGTCGTCTGTCAGGCTTTATTTTGGGCGTTAGTGATATATTGGTAAACAACAGAGATCTAGTCATCACAAAGCTGAAACCTATGGGGATGCAGGTAAATAAAAAGATAGCCTTTTAATGTAATAGGTACTTTGATAGGGGGAGTTCAGGGTGTCTTAAGCCCATAAGAACACTTAATCCAGCCTTGGGAATGGCTAAAGACAGATCTGCGTTAATCCTGGGATATAAGTTTGTCAGTTGCCTTTCTCTGTACCATCATGAAACCGTCCAAGAGAATCCCACTGTCTTGGAGAGCTAGAATTGCCACCTCTATTCTCCATCGTCCTCAAACAGAAACTGAGGATAATGTAGTTTTGGTAAATGTTATTGGTGTAAGTCCATATTGAGATCTTGGTAAAAGCTTTTCTGAGCCTTTGCTGTCCTGAAAGTATCCTTGCCCATGTAAGCTCCAGCCAGTCCATTTCTCATTCTTGAAATTTTACCTTCACCTATGATCTCTTGTCCCTGATAGTAGCACAAGTTAAATTTATTAAGTGATCTTCATACCTCCTAGAAAGGAATTAATAATGCCATAATGAATCTTTTCCAGAGATTCCCCCCTTCTTAATCTATTAGGATTTATGAACATGTCTTTTGTAGAGTCCTAAATATGATGGTGTATCAAAGTACTTTAACTTGCATATAGGAAAACTCTTTTAGATTTTTGTTTTATTCTCTTAATCTTCATACTTGGAAAATGTCCAGTATGATGGAAACATTACAATCAGAAAAGCAACTATGGGGAGAAAAGACCTTTTAGATTTCTTACTGGAAATAGATGGTACTTTTTATTAATTGGTATTTTATAAATGGGAAGCCACTTCTGGGACCCATGTGTTATGTCAGACTTTAAGGTATTATAGTTCTGAGCTTTAGAGTAGATTCAGTCTGCTCAATCTACATACACATTTATTTGAGGGGAAATTTATGTTTTGCTAACTATATGTTTTGTCAGCTAAATATTGAAAAATAAAACTCCATCCAGACTGACAAACTATTGTGAAAATATCTTAGTTTTACTTAAAAAAACAAAAACAAAAACAAAACTATTTGCTGTGTATGTATTTTAGCATTACATTGGTAAGACATTTTATTTTATTTCTGTTTGGTTTTCAATTCCTTATGCTTTAGCCAGTATTCTTTGGTTGAAAATTGACCTTTTTAGTTTACATTTTTTTTTTAATGTTTATTTATTTTGGGGACAGAGAGAGACAGAGCATGAATGGGGGAGGGGCAGAGAGAGAGGGAGACACAGAATCGGAAGCAGGCTCCAGGCTCTGATCCATCAGCCCAGAGCCTGACGCGGGGCTCGAATTCACGGACTGCGAGATCGTGTGACCCGAGCTGAAGTCGGACGCTTAACCGACTGAGCCACCCAGGCGCCCCATGACCTTTTTAGTTTAAATACTCTTCCCCTGGAACAAGAATTTAAAAAGCAAAAACAAAAACTTCAAAACTAAACTGGAGCATTTTCTTAAAATCTTTGGCTTAAAAAGGCTTATATACATAAATATGGAAAAGTTAAATTTGGGGATTAATATGTGCATCAGTGATAGGTACTTATTTCTTATCATAGTGATATCAGAGGTACTAGATATAGCCTAGAGTTGGGAGTCAGATATTTTGACTTTCTTAGCTTTGGTTACCTGAGACATACTAGTTTATTACTCAGTCCCTTCCTCAACTGAAAAAGAAAAGAGGATAAATGAACCTGTCAATTTCACAGTCAGTGTTATATATGTGTATATATGTGTGCATATATGTATATATATACACACATACATACATATATATACATATATATATATAATAAGATTCATCATCTAATCTCAGCTCTTTGGCATTAGATTTTTGTGCACTATGAATTGCTAATATGAGATGGTAGAAAGTTGCCAATTTTAATTAGAATTTTTTTCTTAACAGCTACTTAAAGCGCAGAAGAAGGCCCAGAGAAGGGAACACATGCTAAAGCTCGAGGCTGAGAAGAAAAAGCTTCGTACTATACTTCAAGTTCAGTATGTATTACAGAACTTGACACAGGAACACGTACAGAAGGATTTCAAAGGGGGCTTGAATGGTGCAGTGTATTTGCCTTTAAAAGAACTTGACTACCTCATTAAATTTTCAAAACTGACCTGCCCTGAAAGAAATGAAAGTCTGAGGTAAGCCGAAGAAAATATTTTCCTAAAAGAGAACACATAACATTTTAGCCTAGTTTTTTAGTTTTATATATTTTATAGTATTTATACATACACACACGTACACACACATATATACGTATATAATAATTAAGAAAACATTATTGTGATTCACAATGGGAAACGTTAGCCAGACCAGACTGTGATAGGGTTGATAGGCTGTCTAGAAGGAAAGTCAATTTGAATGATCTCATTAATGTGCTTTTTTTATTGTAACATTGATTTTAAAAATGATGTCTCATCAAGTTTTGCCCCTATACAAGTATTATGTATATGCTTAAAGGTTTTTTTTGTAATTGTCTCAGGCTATTGTATTACCTGAGAGTCTTTGTCTTCTTACTACTGCTGTACTTAAGTGGAGGTTAATAAAATTTAACTTGGCCAGTATCATTAAACTTTCAAAGTGAGATAGGGGCGCCTGGGTGGCTCAGTCGGTTAAGCATCCGACTTCAGCTCAGGTCACGATCTCGCGGTCCATGATTTCGAGCCCCGTGTCAGGCTCTGGGCTGATGGCTCGGAGCCTGGAGCCTGCTTCCGATTCTGTGTCTCCCTCTCTCTCTCTACCCCTCCCCCGTTCATGCTCTGTCTCTCTCTGTCCCAAAAATAAATAAACGTTAAAAAAAAAAACACAAACTTTCAAAGTGAGAATTATTTGGTGGTCTTCTTATACTGTGAATAAATACTGAGAAGCAAATCTGATAATTTCAAATACAAACCCAGCAACTTGAGGCTACCTAGTTTTTCCCAGTTAACTGTTTGCTGTTTTTGCTTTGATGGGGGAAATCATCTAATGAGCAGATCTCTGTGCTTCTGCTTTGTTAGATATGGGTCCTTCCAATGTTGTGTCTTTGGCCATGCTAAAGCAGGGTCAGATTTCAACCATTACTGGAAATCAGCCCTATATCAGGAAAAAAATCTAATAAAACTCTCAATTATCTCTATAGTCATATGTATTTTTTTTAATTCACATTCTGATAGTGTAGCCCATCATCATCACCTATGTGGTTGTTTCCTTCTCTTCACTTTGATGAATTTAGGGAGTGTAGCTTACTTTAATATGTGTAAGTGAAACATAATTTGAAAAATAAGCTGCTCTCTTTAAAGTCAAATGCAGCTCTTAATATTGCCATTCCACTGTTCTTCCTTCCAGGACATACACTTGATAATTAATGACACTGCATTGACAGCCTCAAACTCTTTTTGGTCTGTTCCTTAGTGGGTCTATTTGGTACAATATTTTAGTTGTTTTTAAGAGAAAATGCTTACGTTTGATATCCATAAATAGGCATTTAGTCATCTTTTACAAAATTTTAACTTTTTGAGAGAGTAAAAAGACAAAATTAACCTTGAATGTCCTGATTGTTGACGAGTTCTACTGTATAAGTTGTACTGCTCCACGTGTGTATGTGTGTACCTCTAAAGCTACTTCGTTCTGCTCTGCTTTTCCTTGTCAGTGTTGAAGACCAGATGGAGCAGTCATCCTTGTACTTTTGGGACCTTTTGGAAGGTAGTGAAAAAGCAGTGGTAGGAACGACATGTGAGTTTTCTCTACTCTGGACTTATGCAGTAAATACTAGACTTTATGTTTAGAAGTTTAGTATGATATTGAGGGCTGAAACTGTGTCAGTTCATTAGAACTTACATGTCTGACAATGCTATATTCATAGGGAAAAAGATCTCTGTTTAGTTTGGTTAAAAGCAGCTACTGTATAATCATACTCACTAAATGGAACCTAGGGAGAGTTTTTAAGTGGCAAGTCACTATGATTTGAGAATAAGAGCTAAAGACTAGTGCTGGCTTCAACACCAGCTTGACCATTTTGGGGTTCATTTCTCTGCATAGCAGTACCGTACTAGTTCTATTTAAGAATCTTAGGGGCGCCTGTGTGGCGCAGTCGGTTAAGCGTCCGACTTCAGCCAGGTCACGATCTCGTGGTCCGTGAGTTCGAGCCCCGCGTCGGGCTCTGGGCTGATGGCTCAGAGCCTGGAGCCTGCTTCCGATTCTGTGTCTCCCTCTCTCTATGCCCCTCCCCCGTTCATGCTCTGTCTCTCTCTGTCCCAAAAATAAATAAACGTTGAAAAAAAAATTAAAAAAAAAAATCTTAAATACATACATTGTTATGTATCAGACCTGCCTAAGAAAATGGGGATGGCTTGGCTACATAGTCTATTGAAGCATTGTTGTCTGTCAATCTGGAAATGATCTGGAGAGAAAGAGGCTTTTGGCTTCCTAAATAGACTTCAGCCAAATGACCAAGTACAAATGAACATTAAGTACATAGTTTTGTGTACTGGCTTAGGATAATGAGAACACTACAAGCTGGTAAACATTTTTGTTAGTAGTGAATGCTTCCTTTTTTGGAAATATATTTGTAGTATAATGCTTTCAAAATTTCTATGTCCTTTCAAGTTTAAATTATAGAAATTTTTTTCTTGGTTAGAATGCGAAATGATACAAATAACTTTGGGACATAGTTTGACAGTTTCTTACAAGTGTACGCTTACCAAATGACCAAGCAATTATACTGCCAGTACCCAAGAGAATTATAAACACATGTTCACGTAAGTACTTGACATGAATGTTCATACCAGCTTCATTCATGATAGCCCCAAACTGAACACAACTTAGACGTACATCAACTGATAATTGATACACAAAATATGGTATGTTCATACAATAGAATCTACTCAGGAATAAAGAAAGGATAAACTTGATACATGCAACAACATGGATGAATCTCAAAATAATTATGCTGAGTGAAAGAAGCCAGACCAAAAAATGGATACTTATTTATATGGATAAATGGATCCCATTTATATGGAATTTTAGAAAAGACATAACTAGAATGATAGCAGGTCAGTTGTTGCCAGGGAGTGGGAGGAGGGGATTGATATAAAAGGGACACGAGGGAACTTTTGATGAAAATGTTTTATATCATGGTTCTGGTGGAAGTAACATGACTATGTACCTGCTAAAACTGTACACTTAAAATGACTGAACTAAAATGAATGAACTAAAATGATACCTCAAAGTTTATTAAAAAAATAATAAACAGGGCGGCTGGGTGGCTCAATTGGTTAAGCATCTGACTTCAGCTTGCATCATGATCTCATGGTTTGTAAGTGGAGCCCGCTTCGATTTCTGTGTCTCCCTCTCTCTGCCCCGCCCTGCTCGTGCTCTGTCTCTCTATCAAAAATAAGTGAATATTAAAAAAAATATATTAAAAACCTGTCATAGTACTCCTATGAAAGGAATAATAGACCCAAATCAGTATGGGCACCCAAACGTAATTTGGGTATTATGTTTTTAGGGGATATTAAAAGTGAAGTAGACTTTAGATCTGTTTATGGTGCAGCTACTTTAACATCATTTTAAGATTTTTCTTGTTCATCAAATGGTGATATGCTAAGAGTCACAGCATAATTCAAGAGTAAAATCTTTATCATGGGATATTGGAGTTTAAAAATCCTTTAGAAATCGTCCAAGATAGGGTTTTCTAATGGTTATGTTTGAGGAACTTTTAATTCTATAAAGCCTTAATTACTTGGAAGGTAGAATAATTGCTGGTTGTGATGTCTTTGGGACAGATAGGAAAAATGGCTTTTCTCTCAGTTCAGGGAACAGATGTGTGCTTTTGTAATGTAGCCTTTGATTAGGGTCTCTGATTTTAGCCATTTTTCAAATGGTGGAAATGGAGGCCCAGAGAAACTTAAGTGACTTGCTAAACTTTGGGATTCTGATCTTTAAAATTTATATTGATTCAGCATGACAGAAATATGGCTTGCACATTTGCTGTTCATGATACTGACCAGTTCTTTGAATCCCCCCAATGTGGGGTGTTGACATACTGTAACTAGGATAAAATTATATTAGGATTTCTATTCCAAATAATTTTCCATGAACTATTAGGTTATGTGATAACTAAGTCTTAATCACTCTTTCTTAGACAAACACATGAAAGATCTGCTGTCTAAATTGCTGAACTCAGGCTATTTTGAAAGTATCCCAGTCCCAAAAAATGCTAAGGAGAAAGAAGTATCATTGGAGGAAGAAATGCTAATAAAATCAGAGAAGAAAAAACAATTATTGAAAACTGAATCTGTCAAAGAGTCAGGTTTGTTGTGATCTCGGAAATTCTTTATAGTAGTTGCATTTTTAATATTTACACAGAATGAGTGAAATCATTGTAAAAGGATTGCCTTATTTTAATTTGTTAATTTCTACACGCATGGAAATCTTTACTTGCTGCAGGATAAACTTAGATTTAGAATAGGTCTCTAGGTTTTATTACTGTGATTTACAGAATGAATGCTAACAGAAACATAGGTTATCCTTTGTTACAAGAGAATACCCTGCTCAAATGAGGCCCTTATGGAATTTGAATGAACCTCTTTGTTAAATTGTTACTAGGATAATTCCATTTAAAATTGTCACTTTAAATGTTTATAGTAGAATCCAATATGGTAGTAGAATGAGAATATAAATAATCTAAGGTTAACATATTTGGAAAATGTTTGCCAAAATCAGTAAATGTACTTTTCAAAATTCCACCTTTCTTAAGGGAAGAAATATTTTGAGTGAATGGCAGTTTTGCTCCTGTCTGTTGAAGCTCAATTTATTAAAAAAAAAAAGTCATTTCTATGGGGGTAGAGAAGGCAGAGTTCCAGTGGCCACTGCTAGCATGATTCAAGTCATTTCTTATGTCTACTTTCTATTAGTTCTTAACATTTCATCTAATGCTTTAGGGTTTCCATTCCCTTACTACCTTCCAACCTTACACTGGCTCATAGGAGACCTTTAAGGCCTGTTTCAATGACTAATTTTTACCCCATGGGACTAGAGGTATAATTTCAACTTGAAAGAAGCTGTATTTGTGTGTAAGAGGAGATAGTCTTATTTTCAGTCAGTTTTTAACTGCAACTTGACTTTAGAAAAGTGTTATATAAGGAGAACTACTAGCTTTAGCTAGTCTCAGACCACAGGCTTTTGACCAACAAGCAATAGTGAGAATTACTCCTGCCATTAATATATTTCATTGTACTGTCCCTTTTTTTAAAATAAAATATGTTACTAGAATGAATTACAGTTGTAATAAGTCTAAAAATGTAGTTTAGTATTTGCTTAATCCTTTTATCCTTTTATCTTTTCAGAGTCTCTTATGGAACTTGCACAGCCAGAGATACAACCACAAGAGGTAAGTTTCTGAAAGGTAATTTGCTGATTTTGGTTTTTGAGACTTTTGTATTTTGTTGCATTTAGGAGCTGAGGCTCTGGAACTAGGTTTCTTAAACTTGAATCCTAGTTTTGTAGCTTATGAGCTTAGTGACTTTGGCTAAGATGTCTAGCCCAGCTGTGTCTGCTCTCCTCATGTATATAGAATAGGGATAATAGTAATGCCTGCCTTATGAGGCATCTTGTGAGGATGAAAGGAGTCAAATTCTAAATTACTTAGAATTTGAATTTGACCTGGTGCACAGTAAACTGCTCAAGCGTTAGCTACTGTTCTTGGCCCTTTAAAGATGGGTAGGATTTTGCTCTCGTTAGAATTTACTCACGTTGGTAATAAAGTATTTGTTCTCTTTTTGAAGTGACATTGAAATTCATGGAAGCTGAAAAAAAACCAGAGTCAAAGTCACAGTATGACTGATAGAGAAATAAAGAAAAGGCTGCTAATTCAGGAAACATAAGGCTTAAGGCTAAATAGTGTAAATGTGTGTAGTTGAACTATATCCTCTGCCTTAACATTTTAGGGAGTCGGGTAGTAGAGTGGTCTAAGGTTGGCAGAGGCAGAATAACCTTGGTCAAAGAGCCTGAATCAAGCAAACGTGGCACGGTGATGTGCAGTTCTTAGGTAGGTCAAGTATATATTGCTACTGTTGAAGTATCAAAGGTTGTATTTCTGTTAACTGAGGGAAAAGGAATGGACAAAAACATAGGATGGTCTTTTCAAGTAGGGTAAGGACAGAAATTTCCTGTTAGTTTATAGTGACTCAGACCAATGGACATAGGAATACTAATAGAGTTCAGTGTTCCCCTCAAGGTCTCGCAAGGTCTTTTATAAATCTTGTGACTCAAGCACGTATTTTCCTCTGGTCTAGTTTCTTAACAGACGTTACATGACAGAAGTAGATTATTCAAGCAAACAAGATGAAGAGCAATCTTGGGAAGCAGATTATGCTAGAAAACCAAATCTCCCCAAATGTTGGGATATGCTTACTGAACCCGATGGTCAGGAGAAGAAACAGGAATCCTTCAAGTCTTGGGAGCCTTCTGTTAAGCACCAGGAGGTATCAAAGCCTGCAGTTTCCTTAGAACAGAGGAAACAAGATCCAAAACTCAGGTCTACTCTGCAGGAAGAGCAGAAGAAGCAGGATGTCTCTAAACCTAAGCCAGCTCCTAGCCAGTGGAAGCAAGAAACTCCTAAATCCAAAACAGGATATACTCAAGAAGAACAGAAGAAGCAGGAGACACCAAAACCTTGGCCAGTTCAGCTGCAGAAAGAACAGGATCCAAAGAAGCAATCTCCAAAGTCTTGGACACCTTCTGTGCAGAATGAACAGGACATCACCAAGTCATGGACCACTCCCATGTGTGAAGACCAGGATTCAAGACAGCCAGAGACTCCAAAATCCTGGGAAAATAATGTTGAGAGTCAAAAACGCCCTTTAACACCACAATCACAGATTTCTCCAAAGTCCTGGGGGGTAGCTCCAGCAAGCCTCATACCAAATGACCAGCTCCTGCCCAGGAAGTTTAATACTGAACCCAAAGATGTGAGTTTGTTTTTATCAGTCTGCTCTGGTCAATGTAGGCATAAATAAGGACTGGTGGTAGTCATAACTTTTTAGTCCTCTTTAAAAAGAATCTCCGAAATCTGTGTTAAATTCATGTATAAAGTATTTCACTTAACTCCTTAATACGTAATTGGTTTTCCCCTTGAAACTGGAAGTAGACCTAGTCTGTGTTTTAAGCCTATGCTGAGGTGAAATTTCCACAGTTAGAAACTATTGTTTGAATGCCAAAATTTTAATGACATGATATGATATGAAAATAGTGAATAGCTCAGACAAGACCTTAGTGTGAACACATGAGAAATGTAAATGCATGTCACAAGACGAGGGGCTTGTTTTACTGTGTTTCATTCATCATCTTCCGCCTGGCACATGGATGACCTTTTCTGACAGAAGTTCCATTTTTCTGTATTCTCTTGAGTTTCTTTCACTCTTTGTAATCACTCAGGTTAGCCTGCACTCTTTGAAGAAGGTACATGGTGGTTGCAGATATTCCAGTAGGTCGGGTAGGATCTGAATTAGTTCTCCATTTCTGTTTCAAAATGAGAATTTTTCTGGAAGTGGAAACT
This sequence comes from Herpailurus yagouaroundi, assembly GCF_014898765.1. Taxonomy (NCBI): domain Eukaryota; kingdom Metazoa; phylum Chordata; class Mammalia; order Carnivora; family Felidae; genus Herpailurus; species Herpailurus yagouaroundi. Next base: position 18,299,613 of record NW_024412407.1, read on the forward strand.
ATAGGCTTTAAATATTCTGTAACTAAGTTTGGAATATGAGATTTAGTTCAAATAGAAGACCTCATTCTGTTAATGATAACCTATTTCAGGAAGATAAGAAGGCTTATAATGAATAAGCCTTGGATACACTGCTATTAAGGTTATTAAATTACAAGTTATTTACTTCTATTTAAATATGAACTTGTTACTACCTTGTTTGCTAAGAAATGTGAACTTATCTTCCCAGTGTTTTCCATCTATGTCTAGTAGTGTTCCCTGCACTTCATGCCATTTTAGCCAGAGGCTCTCTGATAAATCTTTGGTCCCCTAACAGTGTGAAAAACTTTTGCTTGGAGAAATCAAAGCATTGCTTTTTATAAATAAACTGCCAAAGGGGCGCCTGGGTTGCTCAGTCGGTTAAGCATCCGACTTCGGTTCAGGTCATGATCTCACGGTTTGTGAGTTCGAGCCCTGCATCGGGCTCTGTGCTGACAGCTCAGAGCCTGGAGCCTGCTTCAGATTCTGTGTCTCCCCATCTCTCGGCCCCTCTCATGCTCATGTGCTGTCTCTCTCTGTCTCTCAATAATAAATATTAAAAAAAAATTTAAAAAACCTGTCACTGTTTCAGTTTTGCCTTACGGGAAGAGAACTTCAGAGTTCCTTGTCTCCCTTTGCTCACCTTTTTTCCTCTTTTCTTCAAGTGCTAATATCAATTTTAGCTTCTTCCTGACCCTATAGAAGATTGATAGCCTTATTTCATTAACCAGGTATCACACAACAGTAATTGTAATATGACAACTATTTTGAGAAACTTACTTAAAAAACACAATTTAATATTTCAGTAAAGCTGTTTTAAGAAACCCAATTTAAAATTCCATTAAATATAGTAGTACTGGGGCGCCTGGGTGGCGCAGTCGGTTAAGCGTCCGACTTCAGCCAGGTCACGATCTCGCGGTCTGTGAGTTCGAGCCCCGCGTCAGGCTCTGGGCTGATGGCTCAGAGCCTGGAGCCTGTTTCCGATTCTGTGTCTCCCTCTCTCTCTCTGCCCCTCCCCCGTTCATGCTCTGTCTCTCTCTGTCCCAAAAATAAATAAACGTTGAAAAAAATTAAAAAAAAAAAATATAGTAGTACTGAGCCTTTACCTTACCAGAATATTATACTATATGTTGGATAGTATGTAGAATTAGTTGGAAAGGCCGAAACTCATTTAATTTGTCTTTATGGTACAGACTGCATTATATTGAATTTGCAGGGCCTTTCAGTGACTGAGAGGACACTTCTCTATATAGTACACTGTCTTGCAGTATCAGCTTTCTAGAACATGACTAAGTACAGTCAAGGACAAAATAGAGTTCAAAGCTAAAAGACTAGATAACGTGAAATTAATCACTAAAACTCATACTTTTCTCCTAAAAGAGTCTTTCATATATTTACTTAGGATTTATTAACTCTTATTTTGTATGGCACTTTTGACAAGCTTAGCTGTGTGACTTCCCAGTGAATTGGAAGGTGGAGAAGAGGAGCTGGTGGAGACAGATACTGGCAGCTGTAAGATGTTAACCATATCAGCATTAGGTCTAATTCAGGGTATGCAGCTTTCATAAGCAACTTAGCGTGAGGACTAACCACTTTATAAACATCATTAGTCCCCCGAAGTACTTAACCTGATAACAAAATATAGTAGTGTATTTCTTCAACCTTGGATGTGTTTGTATACATATTTACTTCTTAATGTTTCTGAAAGCAGACATTTAAAAGTGGAATGTGGTGATAGTAACTTTTTCTCTGGGGAAAAAAAATCATTTGCGTGTCTTACAGTTAGTGGTATCTTATAAAGAATATCATCAGCTGATTGTCCATAATGAAAAAACTTTCTGTCAAGGAAGTTTTGTTACTCTGGGTCTTCCCTTTGAAAAGAGGTTGTTTTAGAAAGATATCCATTAGAGGTATTGTGAAAGGGAAAAAGTGTTTATAAAGTTTGCTTAAATTATTTAGAAAATGTATTGTTGTGGAAATTCTTTACCTGACATAAATCTGATAAATGGGCTTTGCTATGTGTTCTGCTTTCATTAAGATGTAGTGATAAGGTGAGTTTCCTGAATTAGGCTGTTGAATGTGAATTTCGCTCTTATACATTGTGGGTTTATTTTGTAGGTGCCTAAGCCTATGCATCAGCCTGTAGGTTCTTCCTCGACCCTTCCAAAGGATCCAGTATTGAGGAAAGAAAAACTGCAGGATCTGATGACCCAGATTCAAGGAACTTGTAACTTTATGCAAGTATGAGCCATTCTTAAATGAATCTTAAATGATATTCCTGGGGCTACTCGCTTCTAATCAGAAGTATTACAGTGAAGTGTTTTTTTTTTTTTTTTTAATGTTTATTTATTTTTAGAGAGAGAGAGGCAGAGACACAGGGTGTGAGCAGAGGAAGGGCAGAGAGAGTGGGAGACATAGAATCCGAAGCAGGCTCCAGGCTCTGAGCTGTCAGCACAAAGCCTGATGCAGGACTTGAACTCACAAACCGTGAGATCTGACCCGAACCAAAGCCAGACGCTTAACTGACTAAGCCACCCAGGCGCTCCTGTAATGAAATTGCTAAGAGGTTAGGTTCTGGTGTTCAGAATGCATGGGATTCTGGCCACTTCCTAGGTCTCACAGTTCAGGCAAGTTACTTTACTCTTTGCCTTGGTTCTTTTTTTGAAAAATGAGGATAATAATTCTTATTCCTAAGTTTGTTGTGAGTAATGAAATGAATTAAACATGTAAAAAGTATAAGTGTTCAAATATATTTTCTGCTGTAGATCATTGGTAGTTTCCACTCAGACTGTGAGAACCTACTCTGTGCTTGGCATTCTGGTAGGTGCTATTGTGTGTAGAAAATCATAAGACATTTATTGCCTTCAAGGAGTTTATATTCCAGTTGTATAAGATTTTAACTTGTGGCAATAGTTAAGTGCTAAATTGTGTCATACAGAGTCTTACAGAATTTCAGAATAGTACAATATTATTGAAGGAGGAAGTAGACAAATAAGATCTTTTTGTGTAGTAAAAAGATCTTGAGCTTTGGAATTAGACTTGTGTTTAAATCCCGGTTCTGCTATTTACTGGCTATAAAATCCATGGCAAGTTATTTAGCCTGTAATCCTCTGCTTATAAAATGAGGGAATTCCTTACCCATTTAGGTTATTTGAAGATGAAAAGTGATTACTACAAGGGTAGCTTAATTATTCAAAATGTTGGAAACATTTGAAAACTAAGATAGGCAGATGGGAGAGAGAATCGTTATGAAAGATCAGAGAGCATGAATGAGCTAGATTAGTGGTTGAGATGAGACTGTTAAACCCTCAGTTGTTGGACATAATAAAAGCAAGGTTACAGAATTAATGCTTGTGTTTAAGAGCTTAAGTCAGGAGGTTTTTTTTTTCATAGTTAAGCCTTGGAATTACTTGACATAATTTTAAGGTTTGACAGTAACTTTAGATTTTAACTCTTAACTCTTTCTCTTATGAAGACTAAGTTGTTGGAGTATCTGGGTGGCTCAGTTGGTTAAGTGTCCAATTCTCCATTTTGGCTTAGGTCATGATCTCACAGTTTGTGGGATTGAGCCCTGCATCAGGCTCCGCTGATAGCATGGAGCCTGCTTGGGATTCTCTCTCTATTCCTCTCTCTCTGCCTCTGCCCTGCTCATGAGTGCTCTCTCTCATAATAAACACTTTTTTTTTTTTTAAATAAAGAGTAAGTTATCAACATTTTGAGATAGTTATTAGCTAGATTCTTACAGCTAATAGCTATGGACAGTGTTGTGAATAATGCAATGGTAATAGCTTTTAAACAGTTTATTTCTTTTTTAAGTTTATTTTTGAGAGAGAGCACAGGAAGGGCAGAGAGAAATCCAAGCAAGCTCCACACCATCAGCACAGAGCCCAACATGGGGCTTGATGTCATCAACTGTGAGATCATGACCCGAACCAATATCAAGAGTCAGACACCCAACTGACTGAGCCACCCAGGTGCCCCAATGGTACTAGCTTTTAAATGAATAATTGTTTCTAGTCATGATTTAAAAAATCTTGTCTTTAGGAATCTATTCTGGATTTTGACAAACCTTCAAGTGCAATTCCATCGTCACAGCCGCCTTCAACTACTCCAGGTAGCCCAGTAGGTATGTAATCATAACTGAGAGTAAACATGCATAGGTCTAACATTTGTTACCTCTTACAAGTAATTTTACTCTAGATATCTTAAGGGTTAAATTGTGTCTCTGTGTTAATTCTAAATGTATCTATGTGTCATCAGTTATATATGGGTAAATTACCATTAAGACATTAGTGTGCTCACCTGACCTGTTTGCCTTTTATAGAAGGTCTCCAGGTGGTTAAATGGAGAAACACAAGCTGGTTTTGCAAATTTTGAAGTGATTGGGGTCCTTTTGACTCTATAAATCTAGTATTGAAACTTTTTTTTTTAAATTTTTTTTTTTTTAACGTTTATTTATTTTTGGGACAGAGAGAGACAGAGCATGAACGGGGGAGGGGCAGAGAGAGAGGAAGACACAGAATCGGAAACAGGCTCCAGGCTCTGAGCCATCAGCCCAGAGCCTGACGCGGGGCTCGAACTCACAGACCGCAAGATCATGACCTGGCTGAAGTCGGACGCTTAACCGACTGCGCCACCCAGGCGCCCCAGTATTGAAACTTTTTGATCCCAATTATGAGTGAAATTACATCAGTGATATTTAAGTACATCGATTAACACAGTACCTAATGACGGAACCTAGAATTGAATCTGGCCTGACGTTAGGCTTTTTGCTCTACACTCATTTATTTCAGGGGAGGAATGAGGTATTTGAAGCCACAGTCCAGTTGTAGTGAGCAGACACCAACTAGAAGATGGGTGTAGTAATTCCTGGATGAAGTAAGGAGAATAAAGAGTAATTAACAAAAGTGGTAGACATTAACAAGAAAAAACCACACCGAAACTATATAATTGAAAAGCATATTAATATACATGACCAAAGGGGGAAAAAAAAACCTGAAAAGACATATGACCCAGCTAAGAGTTATTTTGAAACTTGGAATTTGAGCGTATCACTTGATTACTATTCATGATAGCTTAGATTTTATCTTCCAGTTTACTATTACTAGTCATTTTTTAAAGTAATTTTTGGAAGCTTTGAAATGCTGCTTTTGCCCTTTTAACCTTAAAACATCATTAGTGTCACAGATGGGACTAGTGTCTCCCAAATCCTCTCTGACTCTTTAGAGCTCTCACAGAAAATTCATGATGGCCTTGAGACCTAGTTTTTCTAGCTATGGCTTATTTTGTAAAGTATAAACTTTTAGTTTCCACCCAGTTGATATGCATAAACTTTTCTCCTCCCTCAATAGTTTACTGTTGATTTCACTCTCTGCAGCATCTACAGAACAAAATCTTTCCAGTCAAAGTGATTTTCTTCAAGAGCCATTACAGGTAACTTCTGCAAAGTAATCTTTCTTTGCTATTTTTAATTTCTTTGTTATTCAGGGAAGAAACTCTTGCTTTGGTAAGATAGATCAGACTTGCTGATTCTAATATACCTAACTAAATTATTGAAAATGTTCTAAGGATATCTAGTTTTTTAGATTAAGTACAACTGGCCCTCCAAAGGTTACCTAATGATCATGGGGAACACATCTGTTAAAATAGAGAAGGCTGGCAGACTTTAATAAGGAAAGAGCAAGCCTGAAGAATTCAGAGATACCTTGTCTGGGAATCTTGCTCTGCCATTGTCTACTTAAGTCACTTTGGTAGAGCAGCATAGTCAAGAGTCTAAAGAAAGATACTAATTTTGTTTAGCACATGGTTAGCTAATCTCCTGCCTCCCTTCACACATAAGAGTTGACATTCTGAGGAACTGATTTTCACAGAACACCTTAGATTTACAAAGGAACCAGATCATTGAGATCTCTGATGCCACATTGCACTTCTATCAATAGTAAGTTCAAGAAAAAAAAAAAAAAGTACAAAGTTTGATAGTTTTCTGGTCATTACCTTTAAAAAAAATTATCAGGATCCCTCTGAAAACTTTATGGCAATTTTCTTAACAGTAGCATCCCTGATAGGTTAAGTATTTTGACCAGATGGCTCAACAGTTGTTGCCTTCCTGTCCAAAAACTTCTGAGTAAATACCATTTGTTTACAATGGTTTATATTTAGTTTGATAAGGTATGGCTCAGTTTTCAAAATGTATTTATTGAGCTGAGTCCCTCACCCTACTCACTGGTTTAAGGGTTCCATGTTACCTGTTCTAGCTGTTAGGGTTCTACATGAGGCTTTCAATGGACAAGTTAAAGGTTTTCAAAAAGCTGTTGGTCTAGTTTAGTAGTTCTCAGGGACAGGTCTGTGGATGGCTGCATCAGAAGCACTTGATCACTTTAATAAAGGTATCTCTATATATCTCTGTATATATATCTATATATCTATCTGTAAGGTTTTTTTAATTTTTTTTTTTTTTGAGAGAGACAGCAGAAGTGGGGGAGGGGCAGAGAGAGGGAGACACAGAAGCAGGCTCCAGGCTCCAAGCCATCAGCACAGAGCCTGATGCAGGGCTTGAACTCATGAACCACGAGATCATGACGTTAGCCGAAGTCAGAGGCTTAACTGACTGAACTACCCAGGTGCCCCTAAAGATATATATGTATCTAGATATCACCTTAGACCTAATGGATCAGAATTTCCAGGGGCGTTATCTAGACATCTATATTTGTAATAAGCTTCCTGGGTGAATCTGCACCTGCATTGTTTGGGAATCACAGGTCCCCAGCATCATGTTTACTCACCAATACCTAAAACTGCTTTCAGCTGATCTGCTTAAAGAGCAGTAATTTGGAAGCAAGAATTGCCATAACTTCTAAAGAAATACTAATGTGAAGAATTTATCTTTATTTTTTGTTGTTGTTGTTAAGTGAACCTTTTAAATTCAAAAGCTCAGGTATCAATGTCTTAGCTTAACATTTGTAAATCTTTCCGCAGCAGGAAACTTCTGTCCCCACAATACCCAGTTCCAATTATTTTGGGTGGTTGTCTTGTTATTTTAAAAAGAGGACCAGAAGAAAGACCTAGTTTTAGAAACACTACAGTATCATAATAGTTCTAATATTTTAGTCGGATCTAAATTATACCTATTTATTTAGGTATATAAAATTTCAAAAGGATTTAAAATTTTTTTTTCTTAAGATCTCTTTTAAAACTTGGTCCCCATCTCCTTCCCAAGAAGTGGCCTATTATGATGACCCTCTCTAGAAGGTCACTGAAATGTAACTGCTCTGGATATTTGGTTGCCATTAATTAGTTTCCAATTAACCCATTTTATACTTGGGCTTCTGAGATTGAGATAAAAGGAGTAGATTCATGTCATGGACACTTCAGACCTTGTGATTGCTGGATTTTTATAGATCTCTCCCTGTTATGTTCTAATATCTTTGTGCCATAGAATTCTTTTGTAGCCACTTTCTTAGTTTTTTATTGGTTACAGTTGTCACAGCCTTAGTTTTTCCTGTGCTTGCTTTCTTCCAGTTTTTGTTTTATGTTATTAACTTTAACATTTTGTTAGAATTTTGGTGCCTCTGTAATTTATGTAGAGCTTATCATTTCTCTTTCTTTCTTTCTTTCTTTCTTTCTT
>NW_024412407.1:18307261-18354657 GCF_014898765.1 Herpailurus yagouaroundi
TCTTTCTTTCTTTCTTTCTTTCTTTCTTTCTTTCTTTCTTTCTTTCTTTCTTTCTAATGTTTATTCTTGAGGGAGAGAGAGACAGAGTGTGAATGGGGGAGGAGCAGAGAGAGAGGGAGACACAGAATCTGAAACAGGCTCCAGGCTCTGAGCTGTCAGCACAGAGCCCGATGTGGGGCTCGAACTCACAAGCCATGAGATCATGACCTGAGCCGAAGTGGGACGCTTAACCGACTAAGCCACCCAGGCGCCCTAAGCTTATCATTTCTATTTGTACTTCTGCCTACCTCTTTAAGACAGTGGGAGCACAGAGAGCCAAACCACAGTTACTGTGATCCCTGGCAGAGCTGTGCCCACAGTGTTGAATGTGCCCTGAACTGCTTCCATTGAACTGCTGTTGAGGGCCAGATGTTCCATCTGCTGTTGAGGCCCAGGTTTCTAGGGCCAAGAATCTTGATAAATGAGGATGGGATTAGATGTGTAGCTTTGGTGACCAGACCTGGAAAGGCAATTTAGCTGACTGCTTGGGTTTGACTCTCACCACTAACTTAATTTTTGTGTGATATTGGATCCACTACTTAACTTATCTTTGCCTATGCCTTATTGTCTATAAAATGGGGATGGTTGTATCTATCTCACAGGGTTATTGTTAGGACTAAACACGTGAATATGTATAAAGTGTTTAGCATAGTATTTGGCACTAGTGAGTGCTTGGTAAGAGTTACATGTTATGAAGCTCAGGACTCAAGAAATATAAAGTGAACAAAATGTGCCTTTTATCATGTTTTATATCTTCCTGTGTCTAGGCTGCTTCTTCTTCAGTTACTTGTAGCTCAAATGCTTGCTTGGTTACTACTGATCAGGCTTCTTCGGGATCTGAAACAGAGTTTATGACCTCAGAGACTCCTGAGGTAATAAGAGGCCAATTGTGTTAATTTCTTTTCTGTCTAAAATAATAGCAGAACCAGCTTACCTTATGCATTACAGGCATGATCAGTTGAATTATTTAACATTTATACTTGACTAATGTATTGCTTTCTGTAGATATTGTCCTGGAATTACAGGTAACTTTGCTGTGACTTTGCCATATAAGTAAACTTAATAGTGTAATGCCTTATCACATACAATAAATATATCTAAATTGCTGTTGTCAAAAAAGATGAAAAGTTCTAGGTAGGAGTAAGTCAAGTTTCTCACTATATATATTATATTGATGGAATCCTTAGCAGAAAAATCTACTTATATAACTGAGACTCAATAAATTTATAGTGTTAATATTAGCACTACCTCCATAGGAATGAATTTTCTTTTGGCTAATTTTGTCAAAAGCATTTTGATAGCACAGTTGACCCTTGAACAATATGGTCTTGAACTGTGAAGGTCCACTTATACGTTTTAGTTTTTTGATAACTACAATACTGTAAATGTATGTTCTTATGATTTTCATTTTTTTTAAATTAGGTTTTAATTTTAATTCCATTTAGTTAACATGCAGTGCAATATTAGTTTCAGGTGTACGATATTGTGACTCAACACTTCCTTAAATCACCCTGTGCTCCTCACAATAAATGTACTCCTTAAATTCCCATCATGTATTTAACCCATTTCCCCTCTGGTAACCATCAGTTGGTTCTGCGTAGTTAAGAGTCTTGTTTCTTGGTTTGTCTCTCTCTCTTTTTTTTCCTCTCCTTCCCCCCCCCCCCGCCTTTGCTCATTTGTTTTGTTTCTTAAATTCCATATATGAGTAAAATCTTACAGTATTTATCTTTCTCTGGCTGACTTCTTTTGCTTAGCATTATCCTCTCTAGCTTATCCCTGTTGTTGCAAATGGCAAGATTTCATTCTTTTTTATGGCTGAATAATATTTCATTACACACAGATACGCACGCACACACCACATCTTTATCCATTCATCTACTGATAGACACTGGGCCTTATGCTTTTCTTAACATTGTCTTTTCTCTAGGTTACTTTGTTGTAAGAATACAATATATAATACCTATACCTTACAAAATATGTGTTAATCGACTGTTTATAGTATTGGTAAGGCTTCCTTTCCATCTCTATAAGGTATTAGTAGTTAAGTTTTTGGGGAGTCAAGAGTTATATGTGGATTTTTGACTTTGGGGTTCAGCACTCCTAACCTGTGTGTTTTTCAAGGGTCAACTATATTATGTTTGTGCTTTCAATTCTAAAATGATAGTTTTTGCTAAGTTTGAGCAAATCCTTGAAATAGGTATAGCAAGATAGCATGATTTTTTTAGATTAATTTAGCAGCTCTTAGATTTTATTATTTTTGGTTCGCTATTATACAAGATAATGTATTCATTACAGAATATAAGAATATATAGATACACATTAATTTTTATGGTGTAGACTTGGTCTAAATTAAAATTACTTGGTTCCTCATTTTAAGAAGAGGAAGGTGTGACCAAGTGAGTCACAGGTCTGTTTCATAATCTGATTAGGACTGGTTTTTTGGTATCTTTTTAAGCCTTTGGATTTGTAATCTGTTACATCAAGGATTTGCTTATTACCATAGATAAGTATTATTTAAATTAGATCAGGTTTGATTTTCTTTTTTAAAGGCAGCTGACTTAGAAATCTAGGAATAAGACTTTAAAATCAAGAAAAATTAACATTGACTAAGCAACTAACCCAAGATTTTTCGTAATTCTTCTGTATAGATTTGGAATAATATTAGATTCTTAGTTGGAAACTACCGTTTCAGGGTTTGACTAGGTACTCATAAAAAGTTCAGTACCTCATCTGTTAGACTGATTAATAGTAAGACTCTTTCACTTAGTCAGCAAGCTGTGCACAGCAAATGCTAGTGTGCATCCTCAGCAGTTGTGATTTGAAATTGTAAGCAGAAGCTATTCTTTTGCATTCCTGTGTCCGAATGTCATCCTATAGAACTTGCTGACTTAGGCCAGTCTGGGGTTTAGTGTAAGTTAACTGCTTGTTATATGGCAGGTGATTGGCTGATGCTGCATTTCTCCTTCCCAGGCAGCAGTTCCCCCAAGCAAGCAACCATCTTCACTAGCTTCTTCAAATCCTCCCATGTCAAAGGGCTCTGAACAGGGCTTCCAGTCACCTCCAGCAAGTAGTAGTTCAGTAACGATTAACACAGCGCCCTTTCAAGCCATGCAGACAGTGAGTATGAAACGTGAATGGTGATTACAGTTCATTGTTCCTGTTAAAAAGCCATTGTTTCTCTTACGTCCATTATTGGGTACTTACTATGTGAAAAACTTTGCCTTTTGTATTGCTCTTATTTGGGTTGATCCTTGCTTTGTCCAATGCAAATATTGTTTGTGGTGAAAGAGTATTAAATCCAAAGCCTTGAGAATTTTGAATGGATATTTTATCAGAACATTTTCCCCACTCAGAAAATTAGTAGCAGGCAAAGCTGAGGGTTCATATTAATTAAAAAAAAAATGTGTGGGTGAGAAACATAATTTTCTGTGAACAGCTTAATAATACTAACCATTACTAATACCACACTAGTGATGTTCCATAGCATCAATAGCCTGAAATATAGGGCACATACTTGGGTGTTCTGTCATTCTGGAAACTTTCATTTGATTTTATTTTGATCTTATGCTGATTTTGGATAATTGTTCCAATTTGTGTGGTATTCTGAATTACACATTCCTCTGCAAATTGTTTAAGCTTAAAACATTTTTCAAGGTAATATAACTAGGTTTATATGTTTACTCTCTAAAACAGAATAGTATAGAACAGTTCTTTAGAAAAAAAGTCTTAGCCAGTAAGTATCTGATGATGCTTAATGCCCCACTCTGGATACTTTTCAGTGATGGTGGTAGGGTGGGGCCAGTGGAGTGGCAATGGAAAGCAGATACAATGCAGGGAGATATAAGCTTTTGAATTCAGGCACCTAAATTCACTAGTTTTATCACTTCATGCTTGGCCTCTTAGAACTGATTAGTTTCTTTGTTTTCCCTCTTACCCTGTCAGTCCCTCCTGCACAGTATTGCCACATTGGTTTTATTAACTTTTTCTCGTTAATGAAATCAGATACTGTTCTTAATCACTGGGGTTGGGTATTGGCAGTGAAAAAGAGACAAGTCTTTGTGCTCAAGAAGCTTACATTTGATAATGGAGGTGAGAGGGCTAGAGAGAAAAATATACACACACACATATATATGTGTATACGTATACATATATATATGTATATACATATGGGGAAATGTCACCTGTGTCATGGGGAAAAATGGAGCAGGGTAAGGGAGCTGGACAGTAATGGAAGTGCTATTTTATAGACAATGGCCAGAGTCTGGACAGGTCATTTGCCTGCCATGTGGTAGAAATTTGGTAGGTGGCAGATTTTTTTCATCTTTAATTTTTGAAAAAGTACTCTCTTGGCCTGTGTAGCTTTCATGCTCAGTAAGCATTATTATAATAGCAGGAAGATTAATTTTTGTATTTGAGTTTAGATCTACTAGAAACCAAATAGGTTTTTTTTTTTGCCATAGTAAAATACATATGACATAAAATTTACCATTTTAACCATTTTTAAGTGTATAATTCAGTGATGTTTAGTACATCTACAGTGTTGTACAACCATTTCCGCTGTTTCCAAAACATTTTCATCATCCAAACCATTAAACTATACTCATTAAATAATAGCTTTTTATTCCTCCCTCTCTCCAGCTTCTAGTAACCTATCTTCTTTTTGCCTCATTACCTGTTCTAAGTACTCAGATAAGTGGAATCACATTATTTGCCCTTTTGTATATGACTTATTTCATTTAGCAAAATATTTTCAAGGTTTATTCATGTTGTATTATGGATCAGAATTTCATTTTTTTATAGCTAAATAATATTCTATTGTATGTCTATACCACATTTTGTTTATCCATTCAGCTCTTGTACATTTGGATTGTTTCCACATTTTGCCTATTGTTTTTTTTTTAAATTTTTTTTTTTTAACGTTTATTTTTGAGACAGAGACAGAGCATGAATGGGGGAGGGGCAGAGAGAGAGGGAGACACAGAACCGGAAGCAGGCTCCAGACTCTGAGCCATCAGCCCAGAGCCCTACGCGGGGCTTGAACTCACGGTCCGTGAGATCGTGACCTGAGCTGAAGTCGGACGCTTAACTGACTGAGCCACCCAGGCGCCCCCCTTTTGCCTATTGTGAATAATGCTGCTATGAACATTGATGTACAAAATGTGAGCCTCTGCTTTCAGTACTTTTGGTTATATTTTAGAAGTGGATTTGCTGGATCATATGGTAATTGCATGTTTAACTTTTTGAGGAACAACCACACTGTTTTCTACAGTTGGTTGCATCATTTTACATTCCTACCAGTAATGCACAAGGCTCAAATTACACCACATCTTTGCCAACACTTAGATTTTCTCTTTTTTTTTTTTTTTCTTTTGGTAACAGCCATCCTAATGAGTATGAAGTGGTATATTATTGTGGTTTTGATTTGTATTTCCCTAATGACTGTGATGCTGAGCATCTTTTCATGTGCTTATTGGCCATTTCTCTTTTTTGGAGAAATGTCCATTCAAGTCCTTTGCCTGTCAAATAGAAGTTTTTGAATGTTGGAGAACTTTGTTGGATGTCATCCTTAATCCTTTTCTATGAAACATTACAAAGGACTTAGTGTACCCTTTGTCTCTTAAGGTGTTTAATGTTAATGCACCTCTGCCTCCACGGAAAGAACAAGAAGTAAAAGAATCCCCTTATTCACCTGGCTACAATCAAAGTTTTACTACAGCAAGTACACAAACACCACCCCAGTGCCAACTGCCAGCTATACATGTAGAACAAACTGTCCTTTCTCAAGAGACTGGTAAGATCTTTGCATATGATATTTTGAAGACTTAGATGACAGCTAGTAGAATGGAAAGCAATTCAGTAGTGATACTTTAAGGGTTCTTTCTTGACTAGTAAGCATTATTTCTTCGCATGTTCAAGTGTTGAGAAACACTTAAATGCCTTTCTTCTATTAATTAAGTTCGCCAATTAATTTTAACTTTTGTAGAGGTAGAACCTAGATGGTTGATTAAACCTTGAAGTAGGTTCATATTTTTAAATCTGATTGCTTTGATTACCATGGACAGTAATAGAAGTAGATAGGGTGATATATATATATATATATATATATATATATATATATAGTGCCCTTCTACTATAGAAGTGCCCTTCTTCTAGAAGAGTTTTGAAATCACTCCGTTAAATCTTTTAGCACAGACAGATAGCTATCTGGCCTGTTCTCTCTTTTTCCCTCTTACAATAAAGCATTGATTAATGCAAAGATATAATTTAGTATGCTTTTCCGTTGTTTGCTTAGAGATGAAAAACTGTTTTGCTCTTTTATGCTATCCAAATACATGAAAGAATAGGCAACTTTGTAGTTATTTCCTAATTTGATAAACACCTGTAGATTTTTAGTGTTGGTGTTTCAGATCCCCATTGAGTTTTCTAAAACTTAAGCCTGAGTAAATGAGTCGAACATTAGAGGTATTTGGTTACTCACAAGAGATACTAAATGTAAATCCTTGGACCTAGCCACCAAAGACCTCATTCTGTTCTCACTTGTACTGAGTGAAAACATAGTGTAGATGATTTACATAAGGGATATTTGTCCTGTGCCTTCTTAGGTATAGTATTAATTAAAATTCATTGCCTTTTACTCCTTGATCTGGGGTGTTCAGCCTTTTTTCCTTTAATTTTGGCCAAATATACATAACATAAAATTTACCATTTTAACCATTTTTAAGTGTATGGCCAGATGGTTGTGTAGCCATCACCACCATTCATCTCTAAGGACTTTTTCATCTTTCCCAAATGAACTCTGTACCCATTTAACACTAACTCTCCATTCCCCCTCTTCCTACTGCCCCCTGGCAACTACCATTCTACTCTATGAATTTGACTACTCTAGGTACTTACCTAGAGTAAGTGGAAACAGACAGTATTTGTCCTTTTGTGACTGGCCTATTTCGTTCAGCATAATGTCTTCAAGATTTCATCCATATTGTAGCATGTGTCAGAATTTCTTACCTTTTTAAGGCTGAATAATATTCTATTACTTAAATATATGTATAGATACCAGGATCTCTATATATACGTATATGTATATATAGCACCTGTTGTTGTTTTTTTTTCAAAGGGAGAAAATTATATTAAAGGTTTTGATATACAGTGACTTTTAAGTATAAAGAATATTAAATCTTTGTTACCATTTAACTCTTGGACTTAAAACTGTTTCCTTAAGCAGCAAGTTATCCTGATGGAACTATTCAAGTAAGCAATGGTAGCCTTGCCTTTTACCCAGCACAGACGAATGTATTTCCCAGACCCTCTCAACCATTTGTCAATAGCCGGGGATCTGTTAGAGGATGTACTCGTGGTGGGAGATTACTAACCAATTCGTATCGGTCCCCTGGTGGTTATAAAGGTATGCTCTGAACAAAATTTAATTATACTGAATTATTTTGTTTATATATTTACTTAACTCAAACTATTTTTACTTTACCTTGTTCCTTTTTTAGTTGCCCTCCATATTGTGGTAGAAAATTCCCTATTTCTGTAAAATATAGCTTTTCTAATATACCTGTTGCCTATATAACAGAGGAACTTTTTGTATGAAAAGCAGATTGATCCTGTGACTTGTTGCAGTGAAAGGTTGAGCATCTTTCTTTTCCGGGGATGAATCTGGGTTTTCTTTTCTTTTTTTTTTTTTTCAACATTTATTTATTTTTGGGACAGAGAGAGACAGAGCATGAACGGGGGAGGGGCAGAGAGAGAGGGAGACACAGAATCGGAAACAGGCTCCAGGCTCTGAGCCATCAGCCCAGAGCCGGACGCGGGGCTCGAACTCACGGACCGCGAGATCGTGACCTGGCTGAAGTCGGACGCTTAACCGACTGCGCCACCCAGGCGCCCCGAATTTGGGTTTTCATATTTGAATACTTACTTTTTTTTAATTGACATGACTGCCCCAAGTCAAACTATGTCAAATAAAAATATGTCTCAAAATGTGTCATAATCAGTGCCCATTTTCTAGTTATTTTTCTATGAGAGGATACTATACATAAAAATATAAATTTTGAGACTATAATAGTGATATTTTCTTAAGTCTTAGATATGGTTCCACATGTTATTCTCTTGGTATTAGCAGAATTGTGCTAGACAGGCCTTAACCATGCACCCTTTTGAACCCCACCTGCATTGCAGCAGTAGTAAATCTCTGCCCTTGGCTTATTTGAAGTTAGCGGTATTTTATAAATACGTGTTTTCCTGTGGAAGCAATATTAGTAGAGTTTGCTTAAAGAAGGCATAAATCTAATGATGGTATTATAGGATCAGTTTAACTTTTAAAGTGGTATAGAATTAGACTATTTAAAAGTTTAGTATAATTTTGCCCATAATTTTATTTAAGTTGTTTGTTTATTAGGTTTTGATACTTATAGAGGACCACCTTCAATTACCAATGGAAATTATAGCCAGCTACAGTTCCAAGCTAGAGAGTATCCTGGAACACCTTATTCCCAAAGGGTAAGAATAGTTGTCATAGTTGAATAATATAGTACAGTTGTTGATGTTAAGCTGTGATTAAACTATAGCCGAGTCACAGTGTATTTGGTATAAGGCACTCTTTGTTTTTTTTAAATTTTTGAAATGTTTATTTTTGAGAGAGAGATAGACAGAATGTGAGCAGGGGAGGGGCAGAGACAGACAGAATCCAAAGCAGGCTTCAGGCTCTTAGCTGTCAGCACAGAGTCTGACACGGGGCTTCAACCCACAAACCGTGAGATCATGACCTGAGCTGGAGTCCAACACTTAACTGACTGAGCCACCCAGACACCCCAAGGCACTCTTTGTTTTAGAACTACTTGTCAGTACTGTGGAGAGTTGAGTTGGAAGCTTTTCAAGTAACCCACAGAAGATAAATGACAATTGTCTGTTAGACAGAACTTAGAAGGTCTTAAGAACTTTATTTATCATGTTGTTTGCATTAACTCATTCACTCCTCCACCTTTTGAGAGAAACTGGGGTTCAGAAACAAATTACTTATCTGAGGTCACTCAGCAAATGAATGGTAGAATTAACATGAGACTGCATGTTTCCTAACTCCAGACCCTATGAGCTTAACTTTATTATTTTCTTTTCCTTTTTTTTTTGAAGGGGAGAGAGAGAATCTCACACAGTCCCCATGCTCCATGTGGAGCCCGACATGGGGCTTGATCCCACGATTCTGGGATCATGACCTGAACTGAAATCAAGATTTGGGTGCTAGGCGACTGAGCCACCTAGGCGCCCCAACTTCATTATGTTGCTTTCAGTTTAACTTTTCTAGGTACCTGGTGTAGCAAAAGTATTTTTCAAAAATTGACTTTTTTTGTTTATTTTTATTTGAATAGCTCAGATTTTCTTTACTACATATGATAAAAGACTGGTAAGAGGTTAGACATTCTACTTTAACAAACCGTGGGACCTCTTTGTCATTGATCATTTATGGATATGACTGCATAGGTCAGAATTTTCAGTTTTGAAGTTTTACAAGTTCTTAAGTATGTGGTTTCCCACTGAGTTCTGTTGTGATATAAAGTACCTGTTTTTGAGGAGCTTACAGTTAGTTAAATGAGGTAAGGTAGATGTCTATACAGAGACAGTATTGAAAAGGGGGTTAAGGGGCGCCTGGGTGGCGCAGTCGGTTAAGCGTCCGACTTCAGCCAGGTCACAATCTCGCGGTCCGTGAGTTCGAGCCCCGCATCAGGCTCTGGGCTGATGGCTCAGAGCCTGGAGCCTGTTTCCGATTCTGTGTCTCCCTCTCTCTCTGCTCCTCCCCCGTTCATGCTCTGTCTCTCTCTGTCCCAAAGATAAATAAACGTTGAAAAGGGGGTTAAGAACACACCTCGAAGAACACACCAAATCACTTAAATGACTTGGGTTTGATTCCTGATTTCATCACTTCCTTTGTTGTGTGACCTTGGGTATGTTGAGTAAACTTTCTGATCTGTGGTTCCTCATCTGTTGGATGAAGACTCATCTTACTCTGAAGTGTTGTGAGGATTACTTTCTGAGATATCCTGAGGATTAAGTGAATTAACATACATGAAGGCTTAGCACGGTAATGTGAGACAGTAATGAACAGCTCCTTTTAAAAAAAAAATTTTTTTTTAAATATTTTATTTATTTTTTGAGTGTAAGGAGGGAGAGGCAAAGAGAGAGACAGGATCTGAAGCAGGCTCTGCACTGACAGGCTGACAGCAGCCAGTCTGCTGTGGGGCTTGAACTCAGGAATCGTGAGATCATAACGTGAACTGAAGTTGGACACTCAACTGACTGAGCCACCCAGGTGCCTGTAATGAAGCTGTTCTTAACACCAATATTCTGGAATTTTTTGTGCTGCTTTAAATGTCTTGCTGGGGTGCCTGGCTGGCTCAGTCAGTATAGCATGTGACTTTTGATCCTCAGGGTCATGAGGTCAAGCCCCACATTAGGCATAGAGGTTACATTAAAAAAAAAAGAAAGTCAATTTCTTGCTGAGAAAGCATGAGATAGTTGTTGCTATTGGGAAAAGGATTAGGAGTTTGGGGTAGGAGACTTAATTATTGTGTGCCTTCTTGTCCTGTTTAAATTTTTTATTGCATGTGTTTATTTTTATTGTATGTGCTAATTTAATCATGCCACTGATCATTCTTTTCATGCGTTGTCTGGAGGCTGACTTTCAACATACCTGGGAGTCTGTTTGAAATGTTGCCTCGTGAACGTTTTTTTCTTGAGGATATTAAATTATGTTTTCAGGCAATAGTACATTCATATGCTATAATTCTTACCAACCTCTCTGTGAAAACAAAACAAAATCCTGACGTAGTTCATAATTGTCTTCACAGTTGGATCTATAAATAGAGCAAGATTGAAATAGTCTGTGTTCTTGCCTTATTATTTCCCTTTATCTTGCGATAAGGGATAGAGGACCAGGCCATATTTCTGAATTTCCCTCATTACCTCACATTGTATCTTTTACATAGTGTTTCCTGGATGCCTTCTTGTTTTTGCAATTATTAGCATACCTACTTGGTCAGGTTAATTCACAGATGAAGCAAGTATTGCTATTGTTGCCCTTTTTGCCTTTCTTGGTGTTTGGAAACATCTGAGCCTCTGTGGCTGCTGGGGAAGGGTAGAGAAAAGGCTAAGAGGACTTTAATCTTACAAATTCACTAGCCAATAACACTGGGAAAGGACTATCATCATGCATTTTTGGTGCCAAGGTTAAATATTACATGTTCATTTCAGGATAATTTCCAGCAGTGTTACAAGCGAGGAGGGACATCTGGTGGTCCTCGGACAAATTCAAGAGGTAAGGATGATTAACTGGGTTACACAGAACATACCTCTAGATCTTTCTTTGTCTTCTGTGAAGTTCTCCCCAGAGTACATTGTTTTCACCATTTAGCTTTTAAAGTTTTCATTTTGCATAAATGTAGTACTGAAGACCTGAGAGAAATACTAGACTACTGGAATGGCTGTGGAAACCAGTTGTCCATTTAGATTAAAAGTGTATGTGTGTGTGTTTTCAGTTTGATTGACACCACAGCATAATTCAGCCTTTGATATGTATTCATCTTGCATACTTCAAATAGTTTCATGTGATGATTCAGGATGATGTTTCTTGTAATAATGGGCATTCCTAGATACTCTAGTGTCACTACATTGAAAGATAGGAAAAAGCAGCAATTAAGACACCATGACTTGAAATTTCAGAAGATATTATAATACTTTTTAAAATGTGAAGGTTTAATAGGACCTTTAGTAGAAAAGATTCAGTGTAACTGAGAAAATCAAGAATTACTGAAGATTAACTAACTTTATCACAGAAAAACAATCTTTTCCTTTTAAGAAAGCAATCAGTATTCACACTGCCTTGGCCTTCTATCTGAGCTATGTTTTTGTGTAGTACTTAAAACATTAAGATTTCATGATATCACATTAACTTGGAAATGAAGAACAGGCATTCATCATGGGGCTTAGTATCATAACAGAGTATCTTTGAGTGGCGAGTAGTTCTAAAAGTTGGTTCTTTTATGTAATCTCAGTTTTCTTGAGTCCTTGTACATTAGATAGTTTGAGTAGATTTATCACTGAGGAATGAAGAACTGAGTGAGAATTACAGAAGACAGATAAAAGAAATAAAAAGAGTGTTCAAACCTGGGTTTTAGACTTTGCTAATCTTTAACTAGTAACTCAGCATTTCCTGGAGGCTTATTTTCTTTAAAAAAAAAAAATCTTAAAAAAACAATGAGGCCCACTAGACAAGATCATCTAGGTCCTTTTTGGCTTAATAGTAATATGAAAGCCTAGTGCTAGAAAACTTTAGAAAAGTATACTGTAGCTATACTTTGTTGTTTTTGTTTTAGAATTTACTATAAAATGTATTTTTATCTGTATTTCAGTAGCCGACTAATGTTAAATATTGTGTTCAAAGCTAACTGCTTCATTATGAGAAACTCACTGTTGCTAATAAAACAGCAGGGTGGAGTGATTCTTCTCAGGTGAGCAGCCCAGAAAGAGACAACGAAACGTTTAACAGTGGTGACTCTGGACAAGGAGACTCCCGTAGCATGACCCCTGTGGATGTGCCCGTGACAAATCCAGCAGCCACCATACTGCCAGTACACGTCTATCCCCTGCCTCAGCAGATGCGCGTTGCCTTCTCAGCAGCCAGAACCTCTAATCTCGCCCCTGGAACTTTAGACCAACCTATCGTGTTTGATCTTCTTCTAAACAACTTGGGAGAAACTTTTGATCTTCAGCTTGGTAGATTTAATTGCCCAGTGAATGGCACTTATGTTTTCATTTTTCACATGCTAAAGCTGGCAGTGAATGTGCCACTATATGTCAACCTCATGAAGAATGAAGAGGTCTTGGTATCTGCCTATGCCAATGATGGTGCTCCAGACCATGAAACTGCTAGCAATCATGCAATTCTTCAGCTCTTCCAGGGAGACCAGATATGGTTACGTTTGCACAGGGGAGCAATTTATGGAAGTAGTTGGAAATATTCTACATTTTCAGGCTATCTTCTTTATCAAGATTGAAAGTCAGTACAGAATTGACAGTAAAAGAATGGTGTTCTAATTAGTAGGGTTAAAGGAGAAGTAGTCTTTGCCCTTGTGACTGGTTTAGGAAAATGTTTTCTTTCCTAGAGGAAGGTGGAGGTCCTTACTTTTTTTGTTTTCCTCCCCAAGGTGAAAAATTTCAAGCTGAATGACAATTAGCACTAATCTGGCACTTTATAAATTGTGATGTAGCCTCGCTAGTCAAGCTGTGAATGTATATTGTTTGCACTTAATCCTTAACTGTATTAACGTTCAGCTTACTAAACTGACTGCCTCAAGTTCAGGCAAGTTATAATGCCTTGTTGTGCCTCAATAAAAAAGTTACATGCACCTTCAGTGTTCTTATTTGATTAAACATTTAGTTAAGGGGTAAAGTATTGAATTTTTTGCTATGCATCACTGATAACTTTTGGGTGGGTGTTAATTCATGGTTCATACTATTATTTTAAAGTAAGACTATATATAATAGCTCTTTTTAGAGTTTTCTCTGATGTTATACCTGTCATTCATCAGAAGATATCCTCTGTTTTCCTTTGGCTAAATAACATTTCTTTTTGAAGCTATTTTGCATTAGGACATGCTATTATCTGTTAGCTATTTTTAAGTACCTACTACTTGTATGATAATACAGGATACAATAGTAGATAGGTACACAGCTAATACTACTGGTCTGACATCAGTGAAGCTTATACCTTCTGGTGGATTCTCAATTTGAGTAGGTAGAATGTTTAAAAGATTTCTGGTCAGGCAGTGCTGTGTTTGAGTCCTGATTTTGCCACTTAGTTACTGATCTTGGGCAAGTTATTTTACCTCTAAGATCCCCCCTACCTTCTCTTTCTTTCTCTCTCTCTCTCTTTTTTTTAATAGACTATTTCCATGACCTCCTAGGGCAAATGTGAAGTTCAACTAAGAATATCTAAAAGACTTAACACAGTGCCTGGCACGTAAGCATTTTAATAAATGTTAGGTGCTATGATTTTTTTTTCATTCCACATACTTACAGAATTGTGTGTGTGTGTGTGTGTGTGTGTGTGTGTGTGTGTGTGTGTGTGGTGTAGTATTAGTATAGCAGGCATTGACAGAGTTTAGTAACCATTTTAGGCATATATTCTCACACTTCACAATTTAAGCTTATTTATGTTTCTCATGAATAAGAGCTTAATAATTTTATTAATTAAAGCATAGTGTTTTTTTAATTTTTTTTTTTTTTTTACATTTATTCATTTTTGAGAAACAGAGATAGCACAAGCGGGGGAGGGGCAGAGAGAGGGAGACACAGAATCCCAAGCAGGCTCTAGGCTCCGAGCTGTCAGCACAAAGCCCAACGCGGGGCTTGAACTCACGAGCTGTGAGATCATGACCTGAGCCAAAGTTGGACGCTCAACCGACTGAGCCATCCAGGCGCCCCTAAAGCATAGTTTTTAAAAGTAAGCATTTTTTAGGGGCGCCTGGGTGGCTCAGTCGGTTAGGCTGCTGACTTCAGTCCAGGTTATGATCTTGCAGTTTGTGGGTTCGAGCCCTGCGTTGGGCTCTGCGCTGGCAGCTCAGAGCCTGGAGCCTGCTTCCAATTCTGTGTCTCCCTCTCTGCCCCTCCCCTGCTTGCTCTCTGTCTCTTTCTCAAATAATAAACATTAAAAAAAATTAAAAAAAAAATAAAAGTAAGCATTTTGTATTCTGGAATATAGGAAGGGTTGGAGAAGGGCATTGTTAACCTGCAACCAAGGCAAGTTACTAGCTAAGGAAGAAATTTCTTGTTTTGATCTTGTTTTGAAAGTTTTCTGTTAAACACCTCTCACTCTGAGGTGGTAAGTAATCTCAAGGAGATGGTATAAGAGCATTAAATTATTATAGTCAATATATTAAAAATAATTTTTTATGTTTGTTTATTTTTGAGAGCGAGAGAGACAGAGCACAAGTGGGGGAGGGGCAGAGAGAGAGGGAGACACAGAATCCGAAGCAGGCCCCAGGCTCTGAGCTGTCAGCACAGAGCCCGATGTGGGGCTCAAACTAACGGACCTCAAGATCATGACCTGAGCTGAAGTCGGCCACTTAACTGACTGAGCCACCCAGGCGCCCCTCTTATAGTCAATATATTTTATTTATTTGAGAGAGGGAGACAGTGTGAGTAAGGAAGGAGCAGAGAGAGAGGGAGAGAGAGAATCCCACCTAGGCTCCACACTATCAGTGTGGGGCTCGAAATCATGAACCGTGAGATCATGACCTAAGCTGAAATCAAGAGTCAGACACTTAACTGACTGAGCCACCCAGGGGCCCTGTAATCAATATTTTTTATCTGGGCGTGGGTTCATCAATTAAACCCTTAGGCCACTTTTAACCCTCCATGTTAGTATAATGTTCTCAGATGGAGAATGTAATGTCATTAACTATTTAACAGAATTTTTTAAACTCATGGTAGGTATTTTGTGGGTTAGGGATGTTAGTATTCCAGTTAAATAAATTAGTGGCTCTTATATACAGGATACAAACCAAGAAGTATATGGAAAAACAAATATTATTAAATGACTAAGGGGAAAACGATGTGTTTTGTTTTTGTTTTTTTTTGAAAACTTGATGTTTAAGAAGAGTTGTGGATCAAGTTCAACAAGGCCTTTCTTAGCTTTTTTTTTAGCCATTTTGTTTTCTACCACATTAGGATCTTAAGCTTAGTCTTTTCTCCTGCACACAATCAGGACCATTTTTGTTAATTTATTTAAAATATTATGAGTAACTCCTTTTTTATATTTTTGAAAGTGACAAAGAGATTCATTAGGGTATCCCCTTATGATGATAGTGATGTTTTAGAGAGTATTCTAAATGGAATACTATTTTCCCCAAGTGTAAAGACAATGGATTAGAAATGGACAATTCTTAGACTTCTGAGAATGAATGGAAAAGATCTTTCATTCTGAAATAATATAACTTTCGGAAGATACCGTTCTTCTGGAAGGCTTTAGTAAAAGTCCAGATATCTTTATGGAAAGATATGTAAAGCCTATTTGTGGACCTCATGTAAAGAACTTATATTTTACTGGGAAACTCTTGTAGATACAACTGGAGAGAAAAAGCATTCCATATAGTTACCATGTAGTCCCTGAATATATATAGATTTTTAGCTCTCTTACTGTGGGAGAGAGAGGTTTTTTTTTTTTTTTTAATTTAATGTTTATTTATTGAGAGAGTGCGTGAGAGTGTGAACAGGGGAGGGACAGAGAGAGAGGGAGACACAGAATCCAAAGCAGGTTCCAGGCTCTGAGCTGTCAGCACAGAGCCCAACGCAGGGCTCGAACTCAAAAACTGAGATCATGACCTGAGCCAGTCAGACACCCAACTGACTGAGCCACCCAGGGACTTTGAGAAAGTTTTTCTATGTACTGAATTCTCCCTGGAGTTTTCTTCTTTGACTTTAAATTTTTTAGCCTTTTGTGAATGAACTGTCCCCCAAGAATTGTGAGCTACTGTTATCTTCTCTATAATGGTTTAATGAATAAGTTCAGGTATTTAAAGCAGGAAATGTTTTTTTGGCAGATTTGCATATTCGCTTCCTGTACCAATTATTTGTCAACCACCTGATTGTTTTAACTTTCTCAACTCCATAATCGCTATATTTTTACACTGCTTTGATATCACATACTGTGTTTTCATACTTTAATCTTTCCTGATTGCAAATTTTAATTCCTTAGCTCTAATGGCTAATGTTCTATTGTGATTCTCGTGATAGGAAGAATGATAGTTTATGTATTTTATGAAGTGAAATAATTGTTGGCATATAGACATCAAAGTTTTTCCATGGGATTTCCACTCTGCTTCCCTGCCATACACTTCATTTTGATGAAAACCTTAGATTTGTCTCCCTAGGTCCTCTACTTGATAATTTATCTCAGGGTTGTTCTTAATCACCACTTTAATGATTAGCCAATAGCTTTGTCCCCATTTTTCAGCTTTTGGGCAACTGTTGACAACTGATAGGTATATCACAGTTGTGATCAGTGCAAGATGCTGAATGTCAGATTATAAACTGTTAACCCATTATCGATACCAGGAGGCCTTAGGCTCACTCATTCTAGATTTTCCAAACATTATTTCTTTATTCATTTTATTTCAGTGGCTTCTTTTTTTGAAATAAATGATTAATCTTTCAAGTATGTGGGTTATGTAATTTGTACCTGGCTCTGTGGCTACAAAGATGAATGACATTCTGATGTTCAGACACATCAAGTGTATCAATTTCATCCATTTCATTTGCTGAGAGCAAATCACTCTTTTGCATGATGCCGTGCTCATCACAAGTGTAGCTGCCATCTGCCACCATACGATGTTGTTAAAACACCATTGACTATTCCCTACGCTGTGCCTTTCATCTCATGACTTACTTATTTTGTAACTGGAAGCCGGTATCTCCCACTCTCTTTCACTCGTTTCTTTGATCCTCCCACTCCCTCCCCTCAGGCAACCACCAGTTCTCTGTATTTATGGGTCTGTTTCTGTTTTCATTTTGTTTTTTAGATTTCCACATATAATTGCAATCATATGGTATTTGTCTTTCTCTGACTTATGCCACTTAGCATAGTGCCTTCTAGGTTCATCCATGTTGTTGCAAATGGCAAGATTTCATCCTTTTTATGGCTGAGTAATATTCCATGGTATATATACACATCACTTATATGTCTATTACTCTATCAGTGGGTACTTAGATTGCTTCTGCATCTTGGCTATTATAAATATTGTCAAAGGAGAATCTCGAATTATTTCTTTGATTCTGTTACACTTTTTTTTTTTTCCTGTTTTACATCTGGAACTCTTAACTATAGAAGCTAGACCTCCTTGGGGCACCTGGGTGGCTCAGTCAGTTGAGTGTCTGACTTCGGCTCAGATCATGATCTCGTGGTCTGTGAGTTCGAGCCACGCATTGGGCTCTGTGCTGACAGCTCAGGACCTGGAGCTTGCTTTGGATTCTGTGTCTCTCTCTCTCTCTCTGCCCCTCCCCCACTCATGCTCGCTCTCTCTCTCTCTCTCTCTCTCTCTCTCTCTCTGTCAAAAATATATAAACGTTAAAAAAAAAAAAAAAGCTAGACCTCTTTGGACCAGTTCTTTAATCTTCTCATCTTTTGTCTCTCAAGTTTCACTTTCTGGGAGATTTCCTTGATTTTATCTTCCTGTCTATTCACAGAGTTTTAAATTTCTGCTACATTTAAAATTTATAAGTACACTTCTTTTATCTGGATGTTCCTTACATGTATGTATTCTGTTCTTGTTTCACGATTGCATTATTTTCTAACTCTAAGGTTAAAGTTTTCTTCCCTGTGTAGTTTATTCCCTACGCTTTTTCTGTTGGTTCTAGTTTCTTATCTGTGTTGTTATATTTGCTTAGAACCTTGTGATAATTGGTTGACTGTTCATATTTAAGAGTGGGGCACCAAAAATTTAATTGGAAGCTTTGAATACAGTGGTGGGACTAGTTGACTTTGGGCTTCATGGTAGTGTGATTTGGAGCGGAGGATGGGGGCACTAATGTGGGAGAATGAAGAGCTTTCTAAATGGGACACAAAACCCAGAAGCCATAAAAGATGAACAAATTTTACACATAGAATTTATTCTCCAAAACTTGTTTGGTGGAAATAATGTCAAAAGACAAATGACCACCTGCAATCAGAGGAAATCAAGAAAAAGATGGCCCCCCAAAAAGGGCAACACGTGTGGAGAGGCAGTTTGTACAAACATACACAGAGAAATAAGCATACATAAAGTTTTGAAGGGCATATTTTGGCAAGCATTTGGGGAAATGGACACTCACACTATAGATGGGAATAAAATTGGTATTTTGGGAGAGTAACTTGGCAATAGCTTTCAAGATAAGAAAGCATATACTTTTTGACCCAGAAATTCCACTGTTGGAATCTTACAGATAGTTTTGGAATTATGCCATGATACATGTCTATAGATATTCTGTATAGTATGAACGATTAAAGCAAAATCTGGAGAAACAACCTAGATGCCCGCCAGTAGGGAAGTTATGGAGTGCAATATTGTTCCTGTAAACATTTCCAAAAGAATGTATGTATGAATACTTGGATCAGTTTTTCTGGTAGTATGTACAAGAAATTTAATAATGTTGCCTCTAAGGAAAGGGGGTTGTAAGAGGGAAGAAGACTTTTACTTTTCATTCTGAACCTTGCTGTAGAGTTTGAAATGTACATATCACTTGTTAAAATTTTTTTTTTTTTAGGGGCGCCTGGGTGGCGCAGTCCGTTAAGCGTCCGACTTCAGCCAGGTCACGATCTCGCGGTCCGTGAGTTCGAGCCCCGCGTCAGGCTCTGGGCTGATGGCTCGGAGCCTGGAGCCTGTTTCCGATTCTGTGTCTCCCTCTCTCTCTGCCCCTCCCCCGTTCATGCTCTGTCTCTCTCTGTCCCAAAAATAAATAAAAACGTTGAAAAAAAATTTTTTTTTTTAAGTTTGAGAAAGTGTGAGTGGGAGAGGGGCAGAGAGAGACTAAGAAAGAGAATCCTAAGCAGGCTCTGCACTCTTAGCATGCAGAACCTGAAGTGGGGACTTGAACCCATGAGCCATGAAGTCATGACCTGAGCAGAAATTAAGAGTTGGATGCTTAACCAACTGAGCCACCCAGAAGCCCCTGTTAAAAAGTGGTAGGTTTCATGGTTCTTATACCACCTTGTCTTGGATAGAAGTTGAGGGTTGGTTTTTATATCATTAAGCCCGGGGCAGCACATGGAAGAGTTTTACTGTAAAAACCTAACTACCTTCACTTTCCACTAATATTTGCATTTACCTCATGTATGATATTATTGGATCCTCACAGTGGCCCTGGTGAGGTAGATACTGCTTTGGGATAAGAAGATTGAGTCTTTTGGAGATTGACTTTGTAAAGGCCACTAGCAGAAGTGCTGGGGCCAGACTTTGCTCTCTCAAGTCCAAATTCAGCCTAGCGTTTTCTTTTTTCTTTTTTCAAAATGTTTATTTATTTTTGACTGTGAGAGAGAGAGAGAGAGGCAGAGTGCAAGCGGAAGAGGGGCAGAGAGAGAGGGAGACACAGAATCCAAAGCAGGCTCCAGGCTCTGAGCTGTCAGCACAGAGCCTGACGCAGGGCTCGAACTCACAGACTATGAGATCATGACCTGAGCTGAAGTTGGACACCTAGCTGGCTGAGCTACCCAGGCGCCCCAGCCTAGAATTTCTACAGTATTTTTTCCTTGTCTTCAGTTCTCAGGTGCTATTGCTTTTACCATATTTTACCCATCATTTTGAACTCACACGTTTTGGGTGCACTACTCAGTTTCGCTATAATTAGTTAAACACTTTGTGAACCGGATAAACTGGACTCAGTTGAGACTGTCCTAAGTTGTAACTCCAGTAGGTTCTGAAGCTGAGACAGGATGACTCCTTTTCCAGTATGAAATGTGGAAAGCCTGAGGAAATAAAGAAATGACATTTTGAGAAAAATGCCTGATTTGAAACTAAGTATTTCTTCTTTAGTTCTAGTTAATACTACTATCTTTAGCCTTTATCCCTCCCCATACCACTACTGTTTCAGTCTCTTGGAGAAGGAAGTTTCTGGCTTCTTTCAGAAATTTCCTAATCCCTTATTGCTTTAGCTTATTTATCACTGATTTCTTATTTTTATTTTTAAAATTTATTTTTTATGTGTATTTATTTTGAGAGAGAAAGAGAAAGCAAGCGAGCAGGAGGAGGGGCAGAGAGAGAGAGAGAGAGAGAGAGAGAGAGAGAGAGAGAGAGAATCCTAAGCATGCTCTCTGTGCTGTCAGTGCAAAGCCTGACAATGTGGGGCTTGATCTCACAAACTGTGAGATCATGACCTGAGCCGAAATCAAGAGTCAGATGCTTAACCGACTGAGCCAGGCTCCCCTGATTTTTTATTTTTAAAACTGAGAGGTCTGTCACATTCTTTTAGAAAAGTCCATTAGGACCTTTGGTTACATGTGACATTTTAAAGGAGACTGTCATTGACTTTTATTACCCAAATACTAAGGGTCTTATATTTAGAAAATGTGTGTATATACTCTTGCATATATTTCAGATGCTATGATGTAGAACCATGCCATTGTAGATACTTTTGGGGTAGAGGTATTCACTTACAGATTATCATGGTTTAAAAGATGCATTATTAAACTTACAGATCAGGATTTTTGTGTGTTGAGTTTTTACTCCCATTTTCTCTTTACGGTATGGACTAGATTCAAGTCTACTAACATAGACCAGCAGATGGGGAGGACAGCTGTGTGATATTCCATTTTGAGGACTAAACATATTAAATCTCAAAGGCTACAGTGGCAGTGCTTGGAGTAAAAACTACTTCCTGTAATTTGAGTTGTAATCATGCCAGTGATTCTCTATGCTGTATTTCTTGAGTCATGTCCATGTTTCTGTGCCAAGTAACCCATATAGACAGATGATTCCTAGTTCTCTAACAGCATCCCTGCATTCCTTCCTCTAATCCCGGCCATAGTTTCCTACCTCCTCACCCAGCTCTTTAGGGAGAGCTAGATGTGAATTTCCAGTTGTCCCTGGAAACCTCTAGCTGTAGAACTCATAAGCGCTTCTAGTTCAACATGTTGAAAGGCAAACTGATCTTCTCTCCAAAACTTAATACTCCTGTTTTCCCTGGTTAATGACTTCCATAGGTCATCAAAGCTTGAAACTTCAGAATCACTCTTGCCTTCCCACTGTTACTTTATATGTTGTGTAAGTCACAAATTCCTGTTGATTCAACCTGTGAAATGTCTCATATCTGTCTTACTTTCTTAATTTCTATTGTAGATATCCCGTTTCAGAACCCTTACCTCTCTCACATGCATTTACTTATTCGTTCAACCATTTATCGATTACTTTTTATGTACGATGCATAGTGGGAGACTACGTCTCACTATGTCTCTTTCAACAAAGGTTGAACAAGGTGTCTCCTCTCTTTTAAATAGAATACAAAGATAGTTAATACTGAGCATGTACCATGGGCAACGTGCCTATTTCATTTAGTCTTCACAACAGCTCTTGGAAGCAGATGAGGAAACAGAGGTACAAAGAGGAGAGGCATATGCAAACCATGATGGTCCAAGACAATATAGCTGGCTCAAATTCTACCATAAATAATGTGAGTGTATCAAGAAATAAAGACATCCTCTCATGTAAAGTAATAAAAAAAAGGGACTCATAAACAATGAGCCATATAGAATTTAAATATGAGTTATAGTTTAGGGAAAGCTATTTTAAAATACTTGCAAAGAAATCTGAGAGCAGAATCATAGATACTTATGTGTTTTTTTTTTTCCTGTTGCCTTAGACACTGCTAATTTGACAACATTGTTTTTTAGTAATTTATCTTCACTGAGTCTTTCCAATGTCTGCAGAGGTTTAATGGGAGCATCAATTCTCTTTAATTATGTATTTTGTCAAATTTTTTTTTGAGATAATTGTAGATTCTCATGCAGTTATAAGAAATAATACAGATGGAGCCTGTGTACCCTTTAATTTCCTCCATGGTAACATCTTGCAAAACGATGATACAATATTACAACCAAGATATTGAGATTGGTACAGTGGAGATAAGAACATACCCATCACCAGAAGGATCCCTCATGTTGCCCTTTTATAATAATGCCCACTTCCCTTTTGTCCCCAGCCCCATTTAAGCCCTCACAACCACTGATCTGTTCTTTCTGTAATTTGTTATTTTAAGAATGTTATATTTAAAAAGTTATATAAATGGAATCAGATAGTATGTAACCTTTTGGAATTGGCTTTTTTCACTTCTCCGAAGGTCCATCCTGGTTGTTAAATGTATCATTCCTTTTTATTGCTCAGTAGTATTTCATGGTATAGGTGTGCCAGTTTGTTTGACCACTGTTTTCTGAGAGGTGGTATCCTTTTAAACCCCCACCAACAACATATGAGTGATCCAGTTTCTCTGCATCCTTGCCAGCATTTTTTAAAAGTCTTTTCTCTCTTCTTATGCTATTGAAATGACTGCATCAAGTCTCTCCCTACTCCAAACCATCTTCAGTGCTACCAGAGTTCAGTTTTAGACATGTGCCTTAAAGGATTTGGGTATATCTGGGTAGAAACATGGTAGGTATTTGCAATATCTAGTTTAAGAAAAGAGATTTTGGTTAGGAGCAGTTTTGTGGATATAAGCATATAAGTGGATGAAATGACAAAAGCATAGGTTCAGAATAGGTTGAAGACAAAGAGGGCTGAAGACAGAGTCCTGAGAAGCACCAGTGTTTAACAGTTGGGTGATCAAACTGTCAGTAATCAAAACATTACAAATATATTCTTTAAGAGAAAATAAGGAAACATATAAAAAAGAAGAAGAAGGGCGCGCAATATAGTGCCAGATACCAAAGAAAGAGACGTTTTAGGAAAAGAACTGAAAATGTCTCTTGCATTTGGTATCTAAAGGATCAGTGTTGATTTTTGCTTGGCAGTTTCAGTGGGGGAAATGAGGTCAGAAGCCTGGGGATGGCTGATTGAAGCATGAGTGGAAAGTAAGGAAATAGAGACAAGAAGTGAAGACCATGCTTTGGAATGAAAAATGAAAAAGAATGAATAATAATTGGAGAGCATTACTGGAGAAAGATTGTCTTTTAACCTGGGGAGATATTTTTAGGCTGAGGTTGAATCCGTGGAGAGAAAGGGGTTGAAAATTTAAGAAAAAGTTTTACAAAATTGTCAAGTGCAGGCATGTACTAATACTAAACGTTTATTTTAATGAAAAATCTATAGAAAAGAGAGAAACTTATGGAGCAAGTTCCCAGAAGAGATGGGAAAGGATTGGATTTGTATTGGAGGTAAGGATGTGAAGAGGGGTAAGCAGAGATTAATTTATGTTTGAGTGAGTTGAGCCTGATGGCTTTGCTCATCTTTGCAGGGCTCTATGAGACAAGGTAGGGAATTTGAGAAGAGTCTTGAGGGTTGGAACAGTTGAAAGGCACTAGGTTTCCTAAGACCCTGGAGTGGTCAGGAGTTTATATTTTATCTTGAAATTGATGGAAATCATCAAGGAAGGGACATGACAGTATTAATCTTTAAGAAATGCTCTGATGGCAGTGTGGAGAATGGATTAAAGAAGGGCAAAACTGGAAGCGGTTAGAGACATATCGCCACCCACTATGCCATTGAATTTATCAGGTCAAGTATGGCCACAGTGGGTGGAAATTGTATAACCCTTCTTGTCTTTTACTACTTTTCTGAGAAGGTAGGACATTTTTCAGAAACCCTCAGGCACATAGTTTCTCAGATCTCTTTATTTCCAATTACTTCAAATGTTTGTACATCTGTCTCTTCTATCAGATTGTAATTTCCTTCATAATAACCTGCATCTCATTCATCTTGTTGTAATGTGGTACCTAAATATCTCAGTACTCTGGTTCAAAAACATATGTTTAACAAATGTTCAGTGAGTGAATGAATGAATGAATGAATGATGGTTTCTACAAACCATGGGAACCCTGTCCTCGTGTGGGCTAGATGATCTTAAGGTCCCAACAAGTCTGCCCTGGAACAGGTTCAGTTGTGATGCCCAGTTTTCGTACTAAGAAAAAGTGCCATTCCATCTGTATATGCTTAATTACGAAGCAGCTGTAAAGAGACACCGAGCCCGCTGGTTTCCTCATCTGGGAAGCGGCAGACTGTTTTCCGTAAGGCAGCATGGCGGCCGCCTGCCGGAGACAGTAAGTGCCGTTTCCCTCCCGGAGAGAAGCCACCACTGTTTTTTTCGTACGGCAGCATGGAGGCCGCCTGTGGGAGCGGCCATAGAATCACGCCCTGGGGAAGAGGCCGCCGTAAAGGAAGCGCCGCTTCCTCTTCTCCCTTCTCCCGCCTCCCACCGGCTGTCGTAAAAGGGTGAATGGAGAGCGAGTTGTGGGGGGTAGAAAGGGAGGACAGGGGGCGCGGAGTCAGAGTGGCGCAGCAAGTGGCTGCAGGTGGCGACGGTGGCGGGGGGTGGGGAGTGAGGTAGTCCAGGGGTCGCGGAGGAGGAGGCTGAGTGGGTCAAAAGAAAAACTAAAGCTGCAGTCTGGCCTACTGGTCCGGGGGCCGCGGAGCCCCCACCCGGGGAGATGGACCTCAACCGAATCATCCAGGCGCTGAAGGGCACCATCGACCCGAAGCTGCGAATTGCAGCTGAGAATGAGCTCAACCAGGTGAGGAGCGGGCCTGCGGCGCCCCCCTGGCACCCCCCGCGGTCTCGCCCGGCTTTCCCTCCTCGGCGCCCCTGATCTCCACCCCAACGGGGGCTTCGGACCCTGGCGCTGGTCTCGGCCCGGCTCGCCCCCCGCCCCGGGGTCCAGTTTAGCGGCACTCCCTGGATCTTTTCTGAACAACTCGCGCACCTGTTGGCCACCTTTGCATCTTTTCGTGTCATTTTCCTTCCACGGTGCAGTTTGTTTAGCCCGTTTGGTCCGGAGAAAGAGGCTTTGGCAAGCTTTGCTAGTGTTTGCAGGGTGTGATTTCCCTAAGTTCGCTGATTTAGGGACACGGGTGGGAAAATTCACTTAAAATTCAAATCTGAGTTCGGCTTTACTCCAGACCAGCCCTTTTTAGGTGTTGCGGTGGGAAACCCTGCCCAGCGCCTGCTTCTGTGGGCTTGGTAGGACTGTTTTTGACACTGATTGGCAGAGTTTTGTTGGACTGCTGGGAAACGCTGCCGGGAGAGTGCTGGGGGAACAACAGGCAATTTTCATGGTGGTACTACTTTACAAAAGACACGTCGAGTAATTTGTGTTTGGAGGGATGTCTTATAAACGCTAAAATGTGTAAGACTTTCTTTTATCTTCTCTGTTCTTACTAGCCCTGATCTTGTTCCAGCGTTACCACTGACATTTAGAAATTGTAATGATCCCAAAATCTACCTTATGTTTTCCCTCCTCACCTGTAAATAATGATAGACCTCTCACGAATTAAGAGTGACAGCTGGTTGATTTTGGGGGTACTCTTTAAAATGTAAAGGAATCAACATCACCTGGGAACTTGTTGGAAATGGAAGTTATGGGGCTTCACATTTAGAGAATCAGAAACTCTGGGGTGGGGCCTAATTATGTTTTAATTAGCTGGCTAGGTGATTCTGTGCTTCCTGAAGTTTGAGAGCAACTTAAGTAAAAGTTTCTGTAGGAGTTCTCTCAAGTTTGCCCTGGTTGGATTTGACTTCAAAGTGCAGCTATGTGTTTTGAATCTTTGAAATCCAGTGGGAAATCTGAGTGGTGCTTGGAGTAAGTGTGAATTCAGGATTCTGAAGAGATAAAAGGGAGAGTGAAAACACTGGTTGAGTTAAACTGAAGCCTAAAAGAATGTGTTAGTACCTCAAAAAGAAAAGGACTCTTGCTCACTAGTGGAAAGTTAAAGTCAGTACCTGTCCCAGGCTTTGCAGAGTAGAGGTACTATATGTTGATTGGCCAGAAGACTAGCAATCCAGGGGTTGGTTAGAAGGAACAAAGCAAGAGCTGAACTTGCAGTCTACTAGTATGAACAGGGGAGTTGGCCTGTTTGTGACCCCCTTCTCTTCACAATGAGGCCAGATGTTATTTTGATAGTGTCAGTAGGGATCGTATCTTTGATGTCATGTTATACCTTCCTGCCTCTGTTAGCCTATCCTTGCTTTGTTTCTGATTCATCAGTATTTAAGTGCAGACTGTATAGAAGGAGAAGGTTGGTGGGAAAGCCTGCAGAACTAGGAGAGACACTTGGGGCCCAGTTCTGCATTTTCTTCATGGTATTTCAATCCAAAACCATTTCGTCCTGACTCTGCCCTGCCCCATATCCACCCATTTCATCACAGACCATAATTTCCTCTGCAACTTCTAAAACTAGCTTATTGCTGTGCCACTCGTTTAGTATTTATATTTTGTGTAATGCTTTGGATTGTAATATGCTCTGAGTTGTGTTTTGTTTTGAATTGTCTGTAAGTAGAAGACAAGTATAATGTTGCATAACCTTATAGTAAAATATGGTTATAATGTTGGGTTTTGTATGCTTATTCTTTATCGCCACTGTAACATCTTGCTTTGTTGGATAAATGGGTGGGTCATCTACCATAAGTGATTTGGGTCCAGTTCATTTATTTTAGTCTAGGTCCCCCCTCAGCAAATAGGCTGAGGAAATGGGAGCAGTGTATTGATGATTTGTCAGTTGTTAGGTAGAAGAGTAGGCAGTTTCAAAACAACAGCCTGTGTTCTGAAGGGTAAATTCTTGTTTGAAGCTATATTTTTCTGTAGCCAACATATATCTGTTACCAGTGACTGGTTTCTTGATTGCCGTGTATGATGTTGTATATATGGGAAAATGGATTTTCATTTTCTCTCATGATATTAAGAATGCATCCTGAATATATTCCTCCTTGTCTCTAGACCCAGAAGTCCCTTTAGCAGCAGCAAAGGAAAGTAGAAATGGGTAGATATTTTGCTTCAGTAACTCATATAGAAAAGTATCTTTTTCTAAAAAAGCATTCTCCACATGGCCTTAATAGGGAAATAAAGATAATTACTTTCATTGCCAAGCTTTGGAATCCCCGCTTTTCCGTGCATCTATCTATATCATTTCTGTTGCCCTTTAAGAGAGATTGCTTATATGAATAACATATTTATTGAGTTATAATGCAGGCACTAATACAAGGCTCTGCTTTCACGGAGGTTGCATTCTAGTGGGGTTTGCAGACAAGTAAATAATATAATTTCAGGTCATTAGTGCTATAGATAATAAAGTCCTGGAGAGGCAGTGTTGGGGTGCACAAATAGGGTGGTGGTCATTCTCCTGAGTAGAGACCTAGATGTTGTGAAGGAGTGAAGCAACTGAAGGACTGGGAAGGCAACAGAGGGAAGAGCAAGTCCAGTAAAGGACTTCAACTTGGATGTTGGAGGACTAGAAAAGTTAATGTAGTGGGAACAGTGAGGCAGAGAATGGGAAACATCAGATCGTTGCTTTAAATGAGTTCTCATCAGATGCAGAATTTAGGTAAGTAAGCAAACTCTTATTTATTTATCTATCTACCTATCTATCTATCTGTTTATATATCTATTTAATTATTTAAATGCTTATTTATTTTTGAGAGAGAGAGCATGAACAGGGGAGGGGCGGAGGTGGGAGGGAGATAGAGGACCTGAAGCAGGCTCTGTGCTCACAGCAGAGAGCCGGATGCAGGGCTTGAACTCATGAACCATGAGATCATGACCTGACCTGAGATCAGGCTTAACTGACTGCACTACCCAGGTGCCCCAGTAAGCAAACTTTTGTTTTCAGAAAGCTTCACAGATACAAAGTAAATATCAAGAAATTTTTTTTTTTCTTAGAAACTTGAAGCCCAAGGTGGAAAAAGAAATGGGAGAAATATTTGTGAGGAAAGTAGTATGAGACTCTATCTGAATTTACCCTTGAATGTTTTAGCTGGCCAGATTAACATAGTCTGAATCAGGGCTGAAAGGAGAAGAGAAAAAGTTGTACAAGTTCATTGAAATGGCAAGCATTTGCAAAAAGAGGAGTTCTAAAATGTGTATAAAGGCAATAGTGTTGAAATAAAAGCGATCTCCACAATAATTTTTTTTAAAATTTTTTTTCAACGTTTTTATTTATTTATGGGACAGACAGAGACAGAGCATGAACGGGGGAGGGGCAGAGAGAGAGGGAGACACAGAATCGGAAACAGGCTCCAGGCTCTGAGCCATCAGCCCAGAGCCCGACGTGGGGCTCGAACTCACGGACCGTGAGATCGTGACCTGGCTGAAGTCGGACGCTTAACCGACTGTGCCACCCAGGCGCCCCCACAATAAGTCTTAAATAGATACCATTAATCAAGTGTAAAGATTTTGTACTTTATATATTAAGTATCTAACTGTATGGATTAGAACTATAGATGTTTGTTTTTTTGTTTTCTTTTTATTCATTTTGAGAGAGAGAGAGACAGAGAGATGAGCGTACAAGTAGGGTAGGGGCAGAGAGAGAGAGTGAGAGAGAGAATCTCAAGCAGGCGCCACGTCGTCTGTGCAGAGCCCAGTGTGGAGCTCGCTCTCTTGAACTGTGAGATCATGACCTGAGCTGAAATTAAGAGTTGGCCACTTACACAACCAAGCCACCCAGGCATGTAAAACTGTAGAGTTTTTTTTTTTTTTTAATTTTTTATGTTTATTTTTGAAAGAGAGAGACAGAGTGTGAGTGGGGGAGGGGTAGAGAGAGAGGGAGACACAGAATCTGAAACAGGCTCTAGGCTGAGCTGTTAGCAACAGAGCATGATGCTAGGCTCAAACCCACAAACCGTGAGATCATGACCTGAGCTGAAGTCAGACACTTAACCGACTGAGCCACCCAGGTGTCTCAAGTAGAGCTTTAATCTTGATTCACTAAAGGATCTTTCATTATCATAAACATGAGTTGTTTAATAAGAATGTAAACATAGGTTAGATTGGGTTAAATCTGTATTAATTTTGACTCCTGTAAACTGCTGTTAAAAGAAATCTATTTTCTTAAAAACTACTTTAAAATGGTGGTTTCAATGGTAAATGAAAGAGAATTTCCTTTTTTTTTTTAAATATTTTTTTCAACGTTTTTTATTTATTTTTTGGGACAGAGAGAGACAGAGCATGAATGGGGGAGGGGCAGAGAGAGAGGGAGACACAGAATCGGAAACAGGCTCCAGGCTCCGAGCCATCAGCCCAGAGCCTGACGCGGGGCTCTAACTCACGGACCGCGAGATCGTGACCTGGCTGAAGTCGGACGCTTAACCGACTGCGCCACCCAGGCACCCCGAGAATTTACTTTATATACAACAGATTGAAGATTCTGAGATTTATACAGGATAAAAAGGAGAACAATTATAAGATAATGCAAAATTTTATAGAAAGATTTGGAAAGCATAATGTTCTTGGATGGAAAGGATTGATATTTTAAAGATGCGGGTTTTCTCCAGATTTTTTAGTCAAATCCTTATCTTAGTAAATGCTATTATGAGTAAATGAATAAGAAAGGTGATAAATTAATAAGTTGAGTGGCATACATAAACCTAACAGTATATTGAAAGGGATGCCACCATAGATCCAGGCTCCTGGGAGAAGGTAAACTGAACAGATTCTCTGCATCATTGTCAGCTTTAGCGTCACTGAGAATTTGAGTCCTTTCTGGGAATGTCTGTGGGCAAGGCCAATTGTAAGCTCTGGGAATGTGGCACGGTGGTAACATGGTCCAGGTAGTAGACATCTGGAGGGAATATGGTCAGAAGGAATGGGCTGCTCTGTGCTTTTTAACTTTTTTTAAAAAAAATTTTTAATGCTTATTTATTTTTGAGAGAGAGAGCAAGCAGGGGAGGGGCAGGGAGAGAGGGAGACACAGAATCTGAAGCAGTCTCCAGGCTCTGAGCTGTCAGCACAGAGCCCTATGTGGGGCTCACATTCATGAACTGTGAGGTCGTGACCTGAGATGAAGTTGGACGCTTAACCAGCTGAGCTACCCAGGTGCCCCTGTATTTTTTAACTTCTAAAGTCACCATGGCCAAACTCAGGAGTAGTTCAAAGTAGAACATGTGTGTGGGAAGTGACCTAGGCAGCAGGACCTAGGCAGCAGACATTCAGTATAGGCTCACTTGGGCATCAAGTCTATTTTATTTTTTTTTTATTAAAAAACTTTTTTTTAATGTTTATTTGTTTTTGAGAGAGACAGAGTGTGAGCAGGAGAGGGGCAGAGAGAGAGAGAGAGAGAGAGAGAGAGAGAGAGAGAGAGGATGAGAATCCAAGCAGGCTCCTGTGCTGTGCTGACAGCTCAGAGCCTGATGTGGAGCTTGAACTCATGAACCATGAGATCATGACCTGAGCCCTAGTCAGATGCTTAACCAATTGAGCCACCCAGGTGCCTCTGGGTGTCAAGTTTAAAAGATGCTCCACCAGCAGAGGGCAGATGGTGATGATACCTCTCAACACTGTCTTGTGAGGCACATTATTCCAATCTGGACTGGTTCCTCTCCATAACTTCCATAATCTCCATAACCTTCTCCTCTCCATAATTAACATTATCTTGTCTGTTTTCCTGCGTTGGATCTCCTGTTTTCTGTATCCCATGTTTTCCACGTTTCTGTTTATCAAAAATAATACAAGCAAAATTGAAGCACAAATAAGCTGGGAAGAAACACTTGGAATGTATAGGTGCAATAAAAGGTTAAGATTTTAAATTCACAAATAGCTCTTAGGATTTTTAAAGAATAAAACAAATATTTTATTTAAAAAAGGATAAAGGGAATACTCAATTTGTAGAAGAAAACAAATAGCCAACCTTTTTGTTGATAAAATTTCAACCTAGCAGAAATGATATGAGAGTAAGGTTTTAAAGTTTTGAAAGAATGATAATGCTAATCCTTGTATTGGATAGATGGGGGTATTCTACTTTAGGGAGTGTAAATTGCTACATAGTTTCTAGAGAGCATTTTTGACAATGTATGTTAAAAAAACTGTAAATTGCTACATAGTTTCTAGAGAGCATTTTTGACAATGTATGTTAAAAAAAACTGTAAATTGCTACATAGTTTCTAGAGAGCATTTTTGACAATGTATGTTAAAAAAACTGTAAAAATGTTCTTACTCCTTTATTCATCAATTTGTTACAATTTTGATTTGAAGTATTTTGGTAATCTTAATTTTGCCTTGGAGAATTTCTCTCACTTTAAAAGTTTTCCTTTTATTTGCATAGTAATGTATTCAGTTACAGTGTTAACAGTTACTTGTTTGTATTGCCCTATTTTATAAATATTTCTTTGTAATTTCAGTCCTACAAGATTATCAATTTTGCCCCCAGTTTACTTCGGATTATAGTCTCTGACCATGTGGAATTCCCAGTACGCCAGGCAGGTGAGTAGGTTTTTTATCTTTTATAAAATTATTTATAGGTAAAAGTACAACTAGAGTTTTATTTTAATTCTAAGTATCTGTGATTTCTTTAAAAAATGGAAGTACAGGGGCGCCTGGGTGGCGCAGTCGGTTAAGCGTCCGACTTCAGCCAGGTCACGATCTCGCGGTCCGTGAGTTCGAGCCCCGCGTCAGGCTCTGGGCTGATGGCTCGGAGCCTGGAGCCTGCTTCCGATTCTGTGTCTCCCTCTCTCTCTGCCCCTCCCTGGTTCATGCTCTGTCTGTCTCTGTCCCAAAAATAAATAAACGTTGAAAAAAAAAATGGAAGTACACACAAAGCATTTCTTTTTTTTATTAAAAAAAATTTTTTTTTAATTTTCTTTATTTTTGAGAGGCAGAGTGAGACAGAGTATATGTGGGGGAGGGGCAGAGAGAGAGAGGGAGGCATAGAATCAGAAGCAAGCTCCAGGCTCTGAGCTGTCAGCACAGAGCCAGATGTGGGGCCCAAACTCACAAACCTCGAGAACATGACCTGAGCCAAAGTCTGACGCTCACCCAACTGAGCCACCCAGGTGCCCCACACATAAAGCATTTCTAATGGCTCAGAAACTCACTTCCTTTTCCCCTGGAAACTTAGAGGTAGATACTGAGCTCTTACATCTCCCCTGCCTCTTCCTCTTCTTTCCTTTTTACCTGTGGATTCCTTGGTAACTTTGCCATTTTTTCCCTTGGCTTTCACAATTTTAATAGGTTAATCTCCATAATTTTTTTTTTTTTTTTTTTTTTTTTATTCCTGGTGGCCCACTCTTTGGTCCCACAGTTTAAGACTATGAATTTATGTATGTGGGTTTGAGCTCCATTCATAAGTCAGATCGTGGAGATAATATGTGCACAGATGATCCTAAATACATGTTTGGGGAGCAGGACTTTTGTTTTAAACATGAAACTTAATTTGAAGTCTCTGGGACCTTATGGTAGTTGCATGATGCTGTGTATTCCTCTTTTTGCCTTTTTAATGAGCTGGTCATTAAAGCCCAGAAAGTAAAAACTGGTGAAAGCCTTGGAGTGTCATGAGTCCTGAAAAGATAGTAATTTCAAGATAAAAGGAGTAAAATGAAAAATGCTAAAAATCTGAAAAGACTTTTTTTTATTATGTTATTGTTATATGCTCATTGTAAATAATTTGGGCAATACAGAAAAATACAAAGAGGAAAGTAAAAAAAATTGCCCAGTATTGTCATTGCTCAGAAATGGCCATTGTTAATATTAGGTGAACATTAATTTTTGCATATGTTCAGGTAGAAGTACAGATTAACAGTTTTATAGAGATGAGTTTATACTCCATATGCTGATGAAAGTATTTAATTTTCCTTGAACATAACAAAGAAAAAGGTAAGGAATCATTAGCTTTGGGAAAATACTTAACAGCAATATATATTATTTCCTGTAGAGGGGAGCCTGGGTGGCTCAGTTCATTAAGTGTTTGTCTTCAGCTCACGTCATGATCCGTTTGTGGGTTTGAGCCCCACATCGGGCTCTGTGCTGACAGCTCAGAGCCTGGAGCCTGCTTCAGATTCTGTGTCTCCCTCTCTTTCTGCCCCTCCCTTGCTTGTGCTCTGTCTCTCTCTCTCTCAAAAAATAAATAAACATTAAAAAAAGAAAACAAAGGAAAACCTATAGAGAAACATACGCATTACAATTATTTGTTACTTTAATAAGGTTTATAAGACTTCTGTGTAGATTTTTTGAAACCATAACTCTCAGTTGTTTAATCTTTGTTTCATAAAATAGGGCTGTTCCGAAATAAAATTTTGCTAAATGGAACCTATTTTAATAACCTAAATAAGTATTTATTGGGCCATTGTGAAGTTCCTGTGAAGCTTTGTAGAAATAGTATTTTTAAAGCTCTTAAAGCATTTTGTTAATTTAATATGTCTTCTTTACATGACATATAAACATTACAAAAACTCATTGGATTGCCCTTAATTCCACCCCCATTGATACCTATGATCAACTAACTGTTGGTTTTTAAAAAAAAAATTTTTTTTTTAATGTTTATTTATTTTTGAGAGAGACAGAGTGTGAGTAAGGGAGGGGCAGAGAGAGAGGGAGACACAGAATTGGAAGCAGGCTGCAGGCTCTGAGCTGTCAGCACAGAGCCTGACGCGGGACTGGAACCCAGGAACTGTAAGATTATGACCTGAACTGAAGTCGGATGCTTAACTGACTGAGCCACCTAGGCACCCCACTACTATAGTTAATTTAAACAATTTGATATATATATATATTTTTTTATGTTTATTCATATTTGAGAGAGAGTGTGAGCGGGGGAGTACTTCAGTTTAAATCTTTTTTTTTTTTTTAATGTTTATTTTATTTTTTGAGAGAGAGACAGACAGAACATGAGGAGAGGAGGGGCAGAAGGAGAGGGAGACACAGAATCTGAAGCAGGCTCCAGGCCCTGGGCTGACAGCAGCAAGCCCAATGCTGTGCTCGAACTCACGAACCGTGAGATCATGACCTGAGCTGAAATCAAGAGTCAGATGTTCAACTGACTGAGCCACCCAGGCTCCTCAACATGTAGAATTTTGAATCTTCTCACCAAGTTGCTTTTGCTTACTTTTTGTATCAGTACTGCATTAAATGCTAGATTCCTCATATCCTCTATGCAACTTTGAATCTTAATAACTTAGGTAATTAAGTTTTGATATAAAATGTAAACGGCATTTGTAGGCAATTTTTCTTCATAATTTATGTAGATTTCAAATCTGTTAGTCACAGGACAGAGTTTATCTTGGTGGTTCATTTTTTAATTTATTAGGTAATTTTCTATCCTAGAGCATCCATTTTATCATAGAATCTGAAATACACAGTGTAAAATTCTACATTATAACTGTCCTAAATTTGAATGCTACTTATAAATTTTCTGTCCTATTTAATCTATGATTAAAATACAAGGATGCTCTAAGAACCTTATGGTGACACCCAGACAAGTAACTTGTGTTATCATGACATTTAAAAAAGAATGATGTGATCTTTGCTTTGAAAAAAAAAAAAAGCCTGCAGAAAACTGTAAAAAATTATGCTAGTGTTAACTGGAAAGACATAGTTCTGCAGAATATTCAGTTCTTGATTTTTTGGTTTGTGGGCAATACTAAAATATTCTTACTACCATCAATCAAGCTCATTAGTGAATGTCCCTTATATTACCTTACTGTGAAGAAATAGGAAAAATAATTGTAACATTTCGATATTGGTAAGCAAAATAAAATAAATTTGGATGTTCTCGTTTCCTTTTGAGGTATTGAGAGGCATAATAGCATTATTAATATTATCATGTAATATGCAGAGAAAGGAACCCATTTTAAATTTAGTACAGTTATGATTAAGAATCTCTCAGGTGACTTTGCTTCCAGTTTTTTACTCCTTGCCTGTGAGGAGACCCTCTAATATATGTAAACTTAGGTTAAGAAATGTCTTTTCTTTAGTACATTTTGGAGTTACTGTCAGCAGAAAAGTAGTTTGGATTTAAAATTTGTGACCCTTCATCTTGGGGTTGTGAATTCAAGCCCCATGTTTGATGTGAAAATTAAAATAAATAGATTAAGCTTTATTAATAATATTTATTAATAAGATTAAAAATAAAATCTTTAAAAAAAAGATTAAAAAAAAAAAGTGGTAGTTGAGGAGTGGGTGTTACATTAGACCCAAAGAAGCATTGTTAGTGTCTGGTGCGGGGACTGTCATTGAAAGAATAGCATGGTTTCTGTTTTCTGTCAGTTGCTTGCTTTTTGTTCTCCTGGCTTTTTGTATGTATTTCTAAAAGATGGATAGGGAGAGGATATAAAAATTCAGCTTATAGCTAAGCGATTCACAGGTGACTCTTTAAGTTTAACCTTAATGTTCTAAAATACAGAACCTAGAAAAAACCAGGAATATGCCTCCGATCAGTCCAAAAGCATTACAAGAAACTCTTCCATTAAAATTCATGGGTCTTGTTTGTATGAAGTTCCTTGGTTCTTAGAATCTATTTGATTTTGTTTTGGATATAATTTACACACTTTATTTGATTTCCTAGCCATTAACAGATTCAACTGAGGGGGGGCGGCT
Source organism: Herpailurus yagouaroundi (assembly GCF_014898765.1). Taxonomy (NCBI): domain Eukaryota; kingdom Metazoa; phylum Chordata; class Mammalia; order Carnivora; family Felidae; genus Herpailurus; species Herpailurus yagouaroundi. The sequence continues at coordinate 18,343,320 of NW_024412407.1, forward strand.
ACTGAATTACAATGAAAATAGAAAAGCTTAGAAACGTCAACTCAAAAAGCACAGCATTTTGCTTCCATGAGTTCATAGTGGCATCCTTTCCCCTTTGACATTCTGGGACTGACTGACCTGTGTAGTTGTGGGTCTGGGTCCAGAGCGTAGGGCGTAAGTGGTGATTCATTATGCTTGAGAAGGGAACTGTGTGTATGCTTTAGAAAGTTAATTTCAAACTTAAGATGCTTGGAATGGTAAGGAGATTTTGCAGAAAAATAAAGTTTAATAATTTCTTTATGACTGGATTAAGATGATATTTGTTTTGTTTTGATTTTGTTTCTTAGGTCTGGCAGATGGTTAGATAACTTTAAATAATTAAAGGGAGGTTTTTAGGTTATTGATTGAATTATCTTTGGTACTTTTCCTTCATCATTCTTAGCAATCCATCATTATCCATAAGATAAATTAATATTCTCTTTTTAAATTATTACATTAAGTTCAATTTTGTTTTAACTAATTGAAGATTTATGTTACGATTTTTAAAATTTTTATTTGAGGGAGAGAGAGGGTGTGGGGAAGGGCAGAGAGAGAGAGAGAGAGAGAGAGAGAGAGAGAGACAGAGAAGGTTAAGCAGGCTCCATGCTCAGTGTGGTACCCTAAGAAGGGACTCAATCACATGAGCCTGGGATCATGACCTAAGCCGAAATCGAGAGTTGGACAGTCAACCCACTGAGCCACCCAGGCGCCCCAAGATTTATTTTAACATACATAAATTGGTGTGCCTTTTATGTAGGCCATCTTGTATGGAGCCCTATAATAAAAATATTTTTTTGTGGTAAAATTAATAGCACTAAAGACTAAATTATAGGTAAGTCCACTATTTTACTATGTCTGTATCTTTGCTGTCTGAAAGGTGCTATTTTCAAGGCTAGTTCTGTAGAGATTAAAATTTGGTCTTGTGTATAATATAGCTGATTTTTGGGGTGCCTGGGTGGCTAAGTGTCCGACTCTTGATTTTGGCTCAGGTCATGGTCTCATGGTTCATGGGTTTGAGCCCCATGTAGGGCTCCGTGCTGACAGTGCAGAGCCTGCTGGGGATTTTGTCTCTGTCTGTCTGCGCCCCTCCCCCTGCTTGCATTCTCCCTTTCTCTCTCTCTAAAATAAATAAATAAATAAATAAATGTTTAAAAATATATAGCTGATTTTCTTTTTGCAAAGATTAGTCTAATAAAATCATTCTGAACTACTGACAGGTTGGACCATATTCTTAGATCACTTATTCAGTTTTTCAACAGCCTATAAATTTTTATGGCTAATAATATAATAAATGACTGGGATAAAAGATAAAAGATGGTGCTTAGTCCAGAGCTTTTGTAACCTAATTAAAAACAAGTTAAGACAAAAAACTAAAAACTACCCCCCCCTTCTGTCTCTCTTTCTCAAATAATTTTTGTTTTTATCCCCCCCGAAAAAAAAAAAATGGAAATCCTAAGTGGAATTGTCTTTTTCAGACCTTTGTTGAATCAAAACTAATGAAAGAAGAGCTTATAGTATGTCAAGTTCATGGCTTCATTAAATTTCAATTGTATTATAGGCAGTGTAGAACATGTTGGTTTATTCTTTGTGTTATAATGCTTCTGTGAACCAATTTAGTCTTATGTTAAAACTGGGATGAAGGGAGGGTATGGTGGGGCAAAAAGGGAGAGGAGAAATTGAAGGGAAGAAAGTTACACGTCTTTGTAGTTCGCATTTCTTTATTATATATTATGTGTATATAAGCATATGATATTATAAGTGAGTATTTACATTCAGTATTCAGCTGGGGTAATTAGAGAGCTTCACTTTCCCTATCAAAACCCTGTTGTAGTATGTCAGCTTGTTTCTTTCAAAAGCGTTTTGCTAACTATTGAAGATGGCTGGAAAGAATAGGAACAAAATGATTAATTAGGTATTTTGATAGAAATAAACAGCTGAGAAATTTCCTGAGGTTTTACAAAAATATTTGAAGGCTGATGTCCTTTTCCCTATTATTGTATTTATAAGTGGTAATTATTTTAGAAGGGTTAGACAAAAATTAGCAATATTTCAAATATGGTAGTATGTGCAGGATAGTAGCCAGTGAAAGAAAATAAACAGGAGAAGCAGTCTACCTGAAGGACAGTAGAATTTCACCTGTTGTAAACTCAGCATTAGGCATTATGAACTGTATGATTTTTATGATATTAAAGTATATTAAGATAGTTTCATTTAGACTACCTGGTATTTAGTCTACGGAGGCATACTTGATTCCTCGATCATTTTTCTGTCATATAAACTCAGAAGCTTGATTTAATGAAATGTTTTCTGCTTAAATTTGCTTTACGAGTTAAAGAGAAACTTACATTTCTTACACATTTTCCCTTCCCCAGTTTGCTATTTATAATTGTAAGATTTTCCATTTTTGCTGAGTATCATGTTTAGCAGTGAAGGGCTTAGCCTTGCATGCTCTGTAAAGCTGAATTAAAGCCATCTTTTCAATACTGCTACATTAGCATTGTTTTCCTCTATCTTAGCTGCCATTTACTTGAAGAACATGGTGACACAGTACTGGCCTGACCGAGAACCTCCACCAGGGGAAGCGGTATTTCCATTCAACATTCATGAAAATGATCGCCAGCAAATACGTGATAACATTGTGGAAGGAATAATTCGGTCTCCAGATTTAGTGAGGTACATTATACTATATATGATTAGTAGCAGGCACAAAATACTTGGATGGGAGAGGTTGGATTTAATCATCAGCTTCAAGTTCATATTTCTAAAGAGGTAAAGTAATGAAGGTGGGCACTCAAAAAATATTGTTTTACTTATTTGTCTTTGCATTTGTAATTATTTGCCTCAGAATATTTTGCAAAAGATTTAGTTGCCATAATTAGCCACAAAGAGTTAAGGCAAAAATCATACTTACCTAAGATTATATAAATCCTTGCTATTTAATCTGTGTTCTTAGTTATGGTTTCTTTACGTTTTACTATCTGTTTCTGCCACTTCCCCCACCCTGATACAGGGAAATTGACTTCTGGGAATTTTAACCTACCACTTTTCTTTATACTTTACCTATCTTTTTACTCATTTTCTATGAACTAAGTATCTTTTCCTTTGGAGAAGACAGGATAGAGTAGGTATAAGCTAGAAGATTGGCTCTGGTTTTTATTTTTTATTGTTTTTAAATTTATTTTATTTAAAAAAAATTTTTATTTGAGAGAGAACATGAGCAAGGGTGGGGGGGGGGGGAGAGAGGAAGAATCACAAGCAGGCTCCATGCTGTCAGTGCAGAGCCCGACGTGGGGCTCAAACTCATGAACCATGAGATCATGACCTGAGTTGAAATCAAGAGTCAGATGCTCAACCCACTGAGCCACCCAGGAGCCCCTGGTTTTTAAAGTTCAGGTTAGAGGGGCAACTGGGTAGCTTAGTGGGTTGAGCGTCCAGCTCTTGATTTCTCAGTTCAGGTTATGACCTCGCAATTTGTGGGATTGAGCCCTGCATTGGGCTCCAGGTTGATGGCATGGAGCCTGCTTGGGATTCTCTCTCTCCCTCTCTCTCTGCCCCTCTGTGGTGTGTGCACTCTCTCTCTCAAAAGAATAAATAAACAAACAAACATAAAAAAAATAAAATTCAAATTGGATGCTATAGAGCAGCACTGTCCAAGAGACCTTTTTGTGATGATGGAAATCTATAGCCGTGGCATGACTGTTGAGTACTTGAAATGTGGCTACTGTAACTGAGGAATTGAATTTTTCATCTAATTTTGGTTAAAGTGTTAACATAGAGCTAGTGGCTTCCCCTATTGCACAGCAGAGCTCTTGGGTCATAAAAATTTTGCAATTTTAAAAAAGGAAAAATAGATTTTTTTTCAATGTGAGCTTGTAATTAAGTTTCTTTTGAAAAGGGAGGAGGGAAATAGGTGAACCTGAGGTAGGGGAATGAAACTGTTTAATGTTAAGAGATGAGATATAGCTTTATCCCCAAGTGTCTCATGTACGTTATGTCATAAGCAGTAGTAGGGGAAAAACGTGGGAGGAGAACAAAAGGAAGGAGAATAAACATTGAACTCCTCTTTGTGTAGTTATTTTGTTAAGAGGAGAAGGTAGGCATATTGATTAAAGACAATCACCATTATTCTCAGTGGGGTGCCCAAACGCCAGTCTGGCAGTGGTTCCCCTATGCTACTGTCATGTGTTTGTGTCTTGTCAGATCTTTACATTTCCTCTCTGAATTGTGTGACCCTTCCACACAGTAATGGAAGAAAGGATGGCTGCTCACTGCCATTCTTGGTGTGGTTGGAATAAGAAAGGGTTGACGGGGGAGGGTCACCTGAAGGTGAAATTTAGAAAAATGAAAAGTTTCAGTTTTATTGCACACAAATATGACCTATTTATTGTTTAGGAACAACTGGTGGTGGTGCAAGAGGAGACTTTTATCTTTGTTATGAGGCAGTTGCTTTATGTCCTTAAGGCTTAATTGTAATCACTTTTGAAGAACTGTTTTCAAAGTTTAAGAGTATTGCAAAGGAAATTTTTCAAATGGATTTTGTAACATAAAGTAAAGGTATTATTTTGTGGGTTTCATTTCAGAGAATCCTAGTTATTGGCTATTCAACTGAACACACAGTTTTTTTTCCTAACCATTTGCAAATGACCACATAAGGACATATTGTTTGTTTGTAGAAGAAAAATGTTTTCCTTATTTTTTTTTTTCAATCTCAATACAGTAGGGATCCCATTGGAGAAATAATTACCGACTTAAATGTTATGAGGTCACATCTTTTATCACTTAACTTTGTGGTGTTATTAAAGAGAATTCTCTCGGGGCACGTGGGTGACTCAGTGGGTTGAGCGTCCACCTTCGGCTCAGGTCATGATCTCATGGTTCGTGGGTTCAAACCCTGCATCAAGCTCTGTGTTGACAGAGCCTGGGTATTGCTTCAGATTCTGTGTCTCCCTCTCTCTGCCTCTCCTTCACTCACACTCTGTGTCTCTCTCTCTTAAAAATAAATAAAACATTACAAAAAAAATTAAAGAAAATTCTGTTTCATGACTTTCTTACTGCCTTTTTCTTCATTTCTTTGCAAATAACTCTTAGCTTTCATCTTCAAGAATTGCTTGCTAATAGTTTCTTATTCTTAAAGTAAAGAAATTATTATCTCAGGAAGCTTTGATAGGAGCAACATACTGTGTTGGCTATTAACTGATAATGGATGCTTCAAGGTTTTGGCTCACAGAGATGCTTCCCATGGTTATGACGGCCTCTGTTTTACCTACTTTGACTATTTTTAGACTTTTTCCAGTTGAAATTATACAATACTTTATTTTTTTTGTTTTGTTTTCCCCTTAGGATATAATAACCAAAAGCTGGAAAATTTTGCAGAGCTGAGGTGGATTTGTTGTCTGTTTTTTTTTTTTTTTTGGCAAAAATTTAAATGAATTTTTATTTTTAATTTCTTGTTTTTCCCCAAAGCTGTATTTAGGATAATCCTGTTTGAAAGTTTTCATTCATTTTAGGAAATTACCTATTTTGTTTGTTTTCGTAAGTAAAGATACTGAGGAGGTTTTCCTTTATAGGACTGTTGTTTTTTTCCCCCTACCCCAGATATGTAACTATATAATATAGGTAAATAGGAGTTAGAGTGTTGTTATGAAAATTATTAGAGGTGTTTGAAACCTGATATTTATAACTACTTAGATTTTGGACTTTTTTCCCTCACCTTATAGAGTCCAGTTAACAATGTGTCTCCGTGCCATCATTAAATATGATTTCCCTGGTCACTGGCCGGCGGTAGTCGACAAGATAGACTATTACTTGCAATCACAGAGCAGTGGAAGCTGGCTTGGCAGTTTATTATGTCTGTATCAACTGGTGAAGACATATGAGTAAGTTGATTTCTGTTGGCTGAAGATACCAGTCTTGTGTTACTTAGAAAGGATTAAATTGCATAGAGAGATCTGCTCTATGGGTGTTCTGCAGAATCAGGTTAGTTTGGGAAATGTTAGGTTAAGCACAAACATGTTTATTTACTACAGTTATTCAAAGAACCTTTAATCTGCTATTGTACATTGCTAATCTCTAAGGCAGTGATAAGATATGCAGTGTTGCTTGAATTTGTCAGTTTCAGAGGCCCATTTATTAACAGCCTTCCTTGGAAACTCTCATATAGAGGTACTTTAACATTTGTGTTCAGGTGAGTGCATTGTTAAGTAAACCAAACATTTAACTTTTTGGATGCAAGATGTTGAAGTTTCTTTGCTAGTAACCTTCTTTTCGATAAAAGTTGCTTGGGAGATAGGAGACTAGTGTCACATTTAATAGCATTGCTTTCTGGTTTCTAAGAGGATTTCTTTCTTCTTAGGTATGCAGAGTCCTATAGTTAAAAACTAGTTAGTTCAGACTCTGTAGAGTCTTTAGAAGATATTTTAAATTGGGAGCAATTGAAATGATCTAAGAACACCTAAGTTTGCAAGCTATTTTAGCTTCTCAATTTAACGTATTATAAGAAGAAATGTTTTTTCCCCACATTATAATAGGATTGTCCATTTAAAAAGGCATATCAACTTGTATTTTATAGGAAGAGTTGTGGTATGATGAAAATTTAGTAGAAAAATTCATTTAGGAAATTTGCTAAATAGTCTAGAATGCTTTTAAATCAATTTAAATCTTTCTAGAAAGATTTTAGTTTCGCTGCCTAAAACAGGGATGTGCTCTTTCAAAGTTTCTTCCAAGTTTATTCTAACAGTCCAAACAAAATGTTAGCCAGTGTTTGGAATGTTTTGTTAGCTTTATCTAGTTTAAAAAATATTTTTTGTTCATTATTTATAGCTCTTTTGTAGGGGGGGAAATGATTTTTTTGTCTTTTTGTCTTTGCTCATGTAGATATAAGAAAGCAGAGGAGAGAGAGCCTCTTATAGCAGCAATGCAAATATTTCTGCCTCGTATTCAGCAACAAATCATGCAGCTCCTTCCTGATTCCTCACATTATTCTGTTTTACTACAGAAACAGATTCTGAAAATCTTTTATGCACTTGTTCAGGTAAGTTTCTACTGCAGAAGAAAAATATAGGGTCTTGTAAATATGACATATGGAAAGTGCTTAATAAGTGTCAGTTATTAAAAATTATTATATATTCTCACATGTATTTATTTATTTTTTAAAAATGTTTTATTTATTGAGGTTGGGATGAGGGGAACAGAGAGAGGAGAGAGAGAATCCCAAGCAAGCTCTGCACCGTCAGCATGGAGCCTGACGCAGGGCTTGATCTCACAAAACTGGGATCATGACCTGATCCGAAATCAAGAGCTGGACCCTTAACTGACTGAGTCACCCTGGTGCCCCTCACATGTATTTCTTAAAAAAACAAAAAACAAAAACAACCTCATGAGAGAATAGGCTCACAGAAATTAACTTAGTCATCCAAGGTTATCTTAGTGTCAGAGCTCAGAGTCACTGACTGTACCTTTCACTCCAGTGTCTGAAGTGCTGGGTAAGGAAGAACCAGGGTAATTAACTGCCCCTAAATTACTTGCTTAATCTGTCAGCATTCTGCCTACTGATAAATTAGGATTATGGGAGAAGAGGAAGGAAAAGAAGAGGGTCCCTCTTTTTCTGGGAAATCATACTGGTGATAGTTTCTTTGCAATTTGACCCAATTTAAAGCTAACAAAAAAGATTTAGTACCTCATTTTTCTTCACTTAAACTACTTCCTTTTTCTTATCTGAAAGCTATAAAGAATATTAATATGAGAGTCTAAAACGTAATTAGAAGGGGACAGAGATGGAATGTTTTAAATATAAAAATATTTTAAATTTAATCCTTGAAAGATTTAGATAAATTATTTAGATCTGGGTGGAGGAAGAATAATTGTCAGGCTCCAAAGTGTTTGAAGATGAATGAGTCATATCTCTGTTAGCATGCCTTTTTTTTTTTTTTTAAAGTTTATTTATTTTGAGAGAGTGAGCATGGGGTGGAAAAGGGGCATAGAGAGAGAGAGAGAATCCTAAGCAGGCTCCACACTCAGCGTGGAGCCCGACACAGGGCTTGATCTCATGACTGAGATCATGACCTGAGCCAAAATCAAGAATCATATGCTTGACCAACTGAGCCACCTAGACTCCTCTAACATGACTTTTTAGTTAGTCATGGCAAGAGGGTAGTGTTGTTGAGCTAGAGAGCCAAGATAGTTGGTTTTGTTCTTGGCTCCATATGCCACTTAATTAAGTACTTTTGTAGTATTTCAGAATATTTCACTTTAATAACAATTTATATTTTTAGATGAATCTTTTAAACTTAAAAAATTTTTTTAATGTTTTTATTTTTGAGAGAGAGACAGAGTGAGTGAGGGAGGGGCAGAGAGAGAGAGGGAGACATAGAATCTGAAGCAAGCTCCAGGCTCTGAACTGTCAGCACAGAGCCCAACATGGGGCTTGAACTCACGAGCTATGAGATCATGACCTGAGTTGCTTAACTGACTGAGCCACCCAGGCACTCCAGCATCTCTTAAACTTTTAATAGAGAATGATCTGATGTAGGGTTTTTTTCTTTTTCTTTTTTTTTTTTTTCCCAGCTTAGCCTTTTGTGGGGAGATGGAAGGGAGGAGGAAGTGTATCTGAAAAGAGAGAAGAAACTAGGATACTTGGAAACTATATTCTGCCCCCCCACCCCTGCCCTTTTTTAAAACTAATAGAGACGGAAGATATATGGTACCTTTGGCTATTTATTAAAACACTGTTCAGAAATTTTCCTTGGGAGAAGCACTCTACTCTGAGGGAAATATTTTTTATTCCGTGAGATGTTCTGCTGTTAGGTAGAGGAACATCCCATTTATACAGAGGCTGGACTTCTCTTTCCCATCTAAAGAAGCATAGTAGGAATCAGGAAGTAAGAGGCTGATGAAATGATTTTCCTAAAGCCTCCACCTCTGTTTGATTTGCTAAGAGGCCAAAGTCTAGAATGTTTTCTCTCAACATGTGCTGCTACAAACCTAAAAAAACCAATGCAAACCCTCAACATTTTTAATCACTTTGGTAATCTATTTTATGCTACTACAGTAATATGCTCCCTCTGGGAATCCTAGAAGCAAAAATTCAGGCAGCTTTAAGAGGTACCATACAAGGATAATGTATGGAGAAAGTTAATGTCTGATAATTTGGGAAGAGGCAGAAAAATGTATTTTAAGGAGTATGATACAATTAAGTTGACTTTGTCTAAGTAGCATTTATTAAACGTTGTGTACAGGGCATGTGGACATTCCATACATACTTCAGAATTCAGTTTGTCCAGAAGTGAACTCCTCGTCACTCTCCCACTAATGCTGAATCCGCTCCTCCTCTGCTCCCTATCTCAGGCCCAAACCATTCCCCGTTGCACTTAAGCTGGGAACTTCCTAACATGGCTTATAAAACCCTTCTGGCTCCACCTTATCTTTTACCATTCTTACCTTTGTACTTTACACTCTAGCCATACCGAAATTCTTTCAGCTTCATGAGAACGTCATGCCTTCAGCCTCTGAAATGCTGTACAAAAATACAGGAACACTCTTGTCCTTTATGCCCTGGGCAGTTTGTGCTCTTTCTCCAGGTCTCAGCTTGTGTATCACTTCTAGAAAGATGTCCCTGATCCCACCAGCCTGGATGAGGCGATCCTTCCATGTGTGCCTTTAACAATGTTGTACTGTTTTTTATCTGGATTATATATCATACCATATTGTAATTCCTTGTTTATATGTGTGTTTTCCCTAACTAGAGTGTAAGCATTGTGAGGACAGAGACTGCCTCTTACCTGTCACTGTGTTCTTGACGTGTAGAGGTTTTGAAAATGCATGGATGCAGAGGCACTGTGCCTTGCCTCCTGTAACTCACAGTGTGGTTATAGAGTAGCTATGGTGTTATGCTGCAGCGTAAAGTAATTGAACAAAGTGTGTCATGAGGTAAAGATTTTCATTTAAGTGGTTAAAATGAGTTCTCACCACAAATAAGGTAATTGTGTGAGGTGATGGAGGTGTTAACCTTATTTTGGTAATCAATTAAAAATATATATATATATGTGCATCAGATAATCACATTGTGTATCTTAAGCTTACACAATGGTATATGTCAATTATATCTCAATAAAGCTGGGGAAAAAAGTGGTTAAAAGGAAAAGCTTGATACACAAAGGGGCAAATGGTAAAAATCACTTATCTAGAATCTCATGCTGAATAAATGAGACCTTACTGTAATAAAGTTCTTTTTTTTCATTTAAAAAGGTTGCAGAGAAACAATTCATGGCATGTATACTTCTAGATTTTCAAAATTTTAGTTTATGTATATATGCTTATATCTAAGTTAAATTTACGTTGAACCATATGAAATTACCATTTTCATGGTCAAATGTTAACCATTGGATGTATTTCAGCCTTCCAATATAGGTGAAATTGTGGCTTTTTTCGGAGGGGAAGAATTATTGTTTGATGACATCGTTCTTTTGCTTTCAGTATGCATTGCCTCTTCAACTGGTGACTAACCAGACCATGACAGCGTGGATGGAGATCTTTCGAACTATTATTGACAGGACAGTTCCTCCTGTAAGGAAGGGCTTCTGTTCTTCAGAAAAATTGGGAAAACTTGGGTTTGGGATATTTGTGGTGGGCCAATTGATTATCTTAGCCTGCTATTTGTAAAAACAATTACTATTCTCATAAAAATAGTAATACTTATTTTTATAAAGTTCAGATAAGCAAAATTAATAAAATATATTTAATCCTACTAAAGACGATAAGAACCATTTTTTTTTTTAATTTTTAAAATTAAGTTTATTTTGAAGGAGAGAAACCATTTTTAAAACTTGGTGTTTATTTTTCTGGCCTTTTTTTTTTTCCCTCTGGATCTATATATGGCCACATTTTATTTATAAAAAATGGCATAGGTAGGTACTGTTTTGAAATTCATTTTTCATTTAAAATCTCTTGTAAATATTTTTTATTATGAATGTTTTTATATTGTCATTTTTGTTGAATGCTTCATTTGCTGGACATTTAGGTGGCTTTAGGGTGTTGGTGTTTTAACTATAAGGATGTATGTAGTTAAATTTTTATGTACATACACTATTATTTTCTTTGGATAAACTCCTGGAAGTGTTTAAGACTTTGACAGATCTTACAAAATGCTCTCTAGAAACATTGTCCTGGATTATACTTTATTAAGTAGGGACTGAGAATGTCTGTCATGTTAAATTCTAAGGTTGCCAGTTTGGTAGATGAAAGACGGTGTCTCTTTTTTTTAAAAATTTTTTAAAACATTTATTTATTTATTTATTTATTTATTTATTTATTTATTTATTTATTT
>NW_024412407.1:18354667-18383494 GCF_014898765.1 Herpailurus yagouaroundi
TTTATTTATTTATTTATTTATTTATTTATTTATTTATTTATTTATTTTAACGTTTATTTATTTTTGAGACAGAGACAGAGCATGAATGGGGGAGGGTCAGAGAGAGGGAGACACAGAATCCGAAACAGGCTCCAGGCTCTGAGCTGTCAGCACAGAGCCCGACACGGGGCTCAAACCCAGGAACTGTTGAGATCATGACCTGAGCCGAAGTCAGCTGCTTAACCAATTGAGCCACCCAGGCCCCCCGCCCCCCTTGTTTTTCTTTATTTTAGTTCTTTTTTTTTTTTTTTTTAACATTGACAGTGTATCATTTTTATCTGTAATAACAGTGATGCTGTATTTCACTAGTCAACCTAATAACTAGTCAAAATAACTAAATTAAATTACACATTTTTAAATGTAAGCTTGTCTTCAAATATGCAATATTCTTTATTTTATCCATATCTTGCGACAGACTATATTGAGGTTTAATTTATATACAAAATATACAAAATTTAGGTAACAGATCAGTGAATTTTGACAAACATTTACCTGCATCACTATTTCCCAGATCAAGATATCAAACCTTTCTGTCATCCCAGAGTTTCCTCAAGGGACATGGTGTTGTGTATTTTGTTTTACATTTATTTGGGCCTTTTGAAGGTAGGAGATAAATGTGAACAATAGCATTAGTTAGTTGAAATTTGCTTTGCTTATTTAATTCCTACCTAGCAATCGTAAGTAAGAATTTGCATTGTATGGCAACCTTAACTCACTATAATATTAATTTATAATAAGATTTATTTTGCTTTTGTTATTTACATAAACCCCTTTACCATGCAGGAATTTAATCTGGGTGTTTTTGTCCCCTTAGGAGACTCTGCAGATTGATGAGGATGATAGACCAGAACTAGTCTGGTGGAAGTGTAAGAAATGGGCACTACATATTGTAGCTCGTCTCTTTGAACGGTAATTCTGTTTACTAGATTTGTGATCTTGTGGTCAGTACCTCAGTACTGAATATAATAAAGCTCGATAGGTCCCTTGATGCTTCACAGTATATCACTGTTAGCCTTGTTTTTTATTTTTGAGAGAGCGAGAGAGCAAGCGAGCGAGTAGGGGGAGGGGCAAAGAGAGGGCAGGATACAGAATCTGAAGCAGGCTCCAGGCTCCAAGCTGTCAGCACAGAGCCCGACTCAGGGCTGAAACTCAAGAACCATGAGATCATGACCTGAGCCAAAGTCAGATGCTTAACCAACTGAGTCACCCAGGTGCCCCTCATTGTTAGTCTTTAAAGCCACAGTGGGCAAAAAGAAGTCACCCTTTGTTTGTTTTAAGGTAGGCCTAACTGTGATTATTGGCTTTGAGATTATAATGGTGTGGACAGTCTTCTCTGGTCTTTCTGTTCTTCTATAAAAAAAGAATGGGCATGACATTTTTTTAGTTCATTGGAAATACCTAGGAATTGTACAAGAAGGTGCATGGCTACTTAGTTCCATAAGAAAGTTAGTGAAATTTAATTATTGATGCATTTTTTGAAAAAGAAAAAAGAGTCATATATAATATTTTTATTTGTAATATTTGCCCTTTAGGAACTCTTGGTTAAGTAGGTGGAGGCTTCTGTCTGAAATTATAAGTATGGCCCAGAATCTAAGTACAAGCTTATTATGATTTCATCTTGGGGCTTGTGGAAAAGGGGCAAGTGTTAGTTTTCTGCCCATATAGCATAGATCTTTCAACAAGGGATGGTATTTAAGCTAGTGAGCATGCTCTTGTTTTAAAAATTTACAGCATTTAAACATTTTCTCTTTGTGTTTTAAGATATGGAAGCCCAGGAAATGTCACAAAAGAATACTTTGAATTTTCTGAATTCTTTTTGAAAACCTATGCAGTGGGAATTCAGCAGGTAATAAACATATGCTTTTTAAATAGAAGGACAGTTACTCCTGAAAATAGTTGTCATTTCTGTTCATTTAAAAGTAGATTATGAACATATTAATACATTATATATTTATAGGGGATAAAATGGCAGATCTGGGAATCTAATATAGTGCAATCAGTTTTAGAACCAAACGTCCTAGGGCAGCTTCCATAAGAAGTGTCCTTCCAAACTCCTAGATGCTAGATTCAAAGCTTTTAAGTTTATTGATACTGATGTCACAGTGACCAGTGCTTAGATTGGGTTCTTCTGTTAACTCTTGGGCCTCTTATGGGTTTCTTATTCTCTGTTCGTTTGATCTCCCCTCTTTGTTCTAAACTTTTATATCAGAAGATTTATGTAATGAATTGATTCATTTCAAGAGAGCTTGAGCTCAGAAATTAAGATCTTTGGTTGAGAACTTACACATTTTTGTGGAAGTTGAGGAACCATTCTCTACAGTGCAAATTAGGAGTTCTTGAGAAATAATCCAAGTTGATATTAATATTTAAAACGTACAGAGGACATTTGGGCATGAAGATTGGTTGATCTGTATTGCCATTTGAATCACATTTTTGTTTATATTTCAACAAATAAAATTTAATAACTATTCAAGCACTGGCTGTTTCAGGACTACAGTGAGGAAGCAAAGATTAATCAGACATAGTAAAAGGCTTTAATGATATAGAGGGTGTTTCTAGATTTTTATAAATCTATGCATATTAGTCCTCTTTTTTTTTTAAAAAAAATTTTTTTTTTCAACGTTTATTTATTTTTGGGACAGAGAGAGACAGAGCATGAACGGGGGAGGGGCGGAGAGAGAGGGAGACACAGAATCGGAAACAGGCTCCAGGCTCCGAGCCATCAGCCCAGAGCCCGATGCGGGGCTCGAACTCATGGACCGCGAGATCGTGACCTGGCTGAAGTCGGGCGCTTAACCGACTGCGCCACCCAGGCGCCCCCATATTAGTCTTCTTTATTGTCAGTGATATCAAGCTAACTGCCTCAAACCTGTCATCATAGATGGAGTACTTCCTTTTATAGATGATCGTTTTGTCTACTATCATTTTATAGATTATCATTTCTAAAAAGTACCTTGCAACAATTCAGGAAAGCTATGGCTGTAATTTTCTCACAAATTATTTTGTTGGCCCACAAGACAGTCTGTAGGGAATATTAGTGAATAATGAATAAAATTATCTGTTCAGCCATTCAGTATGGAAACTAGGATAATCAGGAAGCCAGGCAGTTCTGTCTTCTGTTATTTCCACTGCAGTTAAACTCATTAACCATCTTGAAGTTGATACCTTCTTGAAGTGTGTTTGGCCGAGTTTTTCCAGTGTCATGTAAATGTGTGTATGTTTTGTATGTACATACACATTCAGATTTGATGGCGTTGCATCTATGTCATAAACTATTTGTACGTTGGTTATTTAAGATATATATTCCTAGTATTTAAAAATTAATTTCTTATTTAAAAACTGTTGTCTCCTTTGCTGTTGTTTCTTTGGGTGAGCCAAACTGTCTAGGAAGACCCATGTTCCATAGCATCCCCTTTTGGCCTGCATTGCAGAAAGGGCATCTAGGCGATGGTGGGACTTCTTACAATGCTTATAAACCTAATTTTACATAACTTGAGCTGAATTTATGTTCTGAGTTCATCAATTCTGTACATGTTTTGAAAGAACTCTATTTATTTATTTAGCAGTTTAGGTTTAAGCTTGCTGTCCTGAAGTGCTCTGGGATCAGGAATTGGAAGATTTGGATTTTGTCGTAGTGCTACCTCTGATGGGCAGGTCCTTGGGATAGTCATAAGCCACTTTGGGCATGGTTCCTTCCTTAGAAACAATTTAAAAAAAAAAAACAAAAACTTTTCAGTTTTGTGTTATATTTACAAAGACTTTCTGTGGTGTGGGATTATAAAATAAAATTCTTCGGTATTTTCTTCTAGGCATTCTATGCTTTCGTTTTTGTTGTTGAAATAGTTCCCCATCTGGAATTAATTTTGGGATGGAGTTTAGTTAGGGAGCCAATTTATTTTTTTTTTTCGTTGGGTTAATCAGTTGTCCTGATACTGTTTTCTGGATAACTTATTTTTTCTTCCAATTTGAAATGCAGCTTTATCAAATAATTAAAATCTGTTAATGGTATCTCTTGCTGTATACATGTTTTCAGTGTTCATTTTGTGAAGTCTGTTATTATTTCTCTTAACCGGAGTCTTAACTTATTTGAAGAGCTTAGTTACATGGAATAGAACATAGACTTGTGACTTGTTCTGCGTTGTTCCACAGGTTAGAAGTAGGACAAAAGGCTGGAAATCCCAGTGAGACGTCCTTTAGTTCAGTATAACTTGGATCCATCTAATTAAAACTGCCCACAAGTTTTCTCATAAAATATTAGTTTCTCTAAAAATCAGTTTATTTTTATTTTTGTGGATTCTGGGTTTTATGTCATGCCTAAAATGCCCCTCCCTTTAACCTTAAAATTATTTATGTTCTCCTATACTTTCTTTCCCATTTACCTGTAGGTACTACTAAAAATTTTAGACCAATATAGACAGAAAGAGTATGTAGCCCCCCGTGTTCTTCAGCAAGCATTCAACTATCTCAATCAAGGGATTGTTCATTCTGTCACCTGGAAGCAGATGAAGCCACACATACAGGTCAGTGTCAGGGAATAGCTCTCCAAAATTATTCTCTGGTTAAGTTAGGTTTTCTAGACACTAATCCTGTATGTCATATTTAATATATTTTTATTTCTATTAATTTCAAATGTGTGCAGTCTTATATTTGATAGGAGGGGCTTGGAAATTTAAGTATGTGAGAAGAGTGAAGCTTTCAAGTTTAATAGAGTTTAAGACCTGGATTCATTTGGTCTTTCTTGGAGTCTCATGTGACCTCAGTTTCTCCTCTGTTCAGTTGGCTAGTGTTTTTCTATCCTTCTTATCTTCTTTTTTTTTAATGTTTTTATTTATTTTTGAAAGACAGCATGAGTGGAGGAGGGGCAGAGAGAGAGAGAGGGAGACATAGAATCTGAAGCAGGCTCCAGCTTCAGCACAGAGCTGTCAGCACAGAGCCCAACGCGGGGCTCGATCTCACGAACCATGAGATCATGACCTGAGCCAAAGTCAGACGCTCAACTGACTGAGCCACCCAGGCGCCCCTCTATCCCTCTCATCTAAAGGTCACTAGGATCAGATGTGGTATTGTGTGCAATAGCATTTTGAAAAGAGTCACCAGGGCTGTACTAAGGTAGTATTATTTTGCAGTAGATGAAGCCTGAAGCATGATCATTTTCTTTTGTAGATAGAAGCTAATGAGGTTTTTATTTTTCTTTTTGGCTTAAGTTCTGTAGCAGAAGTTATAGTTTTCTGTTTTTATATCAATTGTTTACTTAAAGATAGAATTCAGCCTCATTATTTAAAGAACAAATGAGAATCAAAAATTATGAGCCATTAATGAATAAATTCTTATATGTATGTAGATAATTTTAGGTAATTCAGGGATATTAGGAACTGAATTTTTTTTTTTCTCTCAAACTGTGAACTCTTAAATTCTGTAATCTCTGTGATAGTTCCTAAAAAGGAAAACACATTTCTTTACTTTGCCTTTGGTGTCCAGGATGGAATTTGCTTAGTATTACCTTATTACTGGTTTTATAAATATAATATCTTTTGTTTTCTGTAGACCTCTTAATAATATTTGTCTAATCCTGTTGATCAAATAGTGATAATTTCTTTGCAGTTAATAATGGTACTGATTTCATTTTATATACTATGTTCTTATAAAGTAAGAGTGGATTTTTTTTCTTGATGCCTTTGGCCTTATTTTTACATAGCCATTGTATAGGAATAAGAAAAGTCCAGTCTCTTGGTTGAATTTTTTTCTCCCAGAATTTAATTTGGAATAAGTGAGAAGAGATGATCCTATTTCTACATATATAATTGTTAAATGGGCTTAGTCGAGCATTAGCAGCAGATATGATTTTTTTTCTGACTGAAACCTGCATTTCTAGAGGAGGAAATTCGGTTTTTGAAAGTGGAAGAGGAAAAGAAATTTTAATATTGCTGGCACGTTGACATTTAGGACCAAAATGGAAATGTAAGAATGTTCACAATAAGAAATACAATAATAAATATAATCTTGGCTTGATAATTATCTCTCTTCCTTAAAGAATTAAGGTGTGTTTAATATTGATCTGTTAGTAAAACTTTATTATCCCTGCTTTTGCTTTCAAGAATAGCATTTCCATTCATCTCTTTATATTTTAATCAGTTGTTTAAAAATAATCTTAAGTTTAATTCTGTCTGCCCCACACCCCCAGGCTCTTGCTTTCCTGCTTTCCCCTCAGCCAACACAGGCTGAACACAAAGATTAACAGTTTGGAAAACGAACATCAGAAAGGCTATCAGTAAATACATTATTAATATTCCCCAAATTTGAATAGCCTATAGCCATTTGTTGTTTTGTTTTTTCTCTTCTTAGAATATCTCTGAAGATGTGATTTTTTCTGTGATGTGTTATAAAGATGAGGATGAAGAACTGTGGCAAGAAGATCCATATGAATATATAAGAATGAAATTTGGTAATCGAGATGATTTTATTCCTCATTAGTCTCTTGATATGTAGAGTAATATAACTTAATTTATATTTTTAAGCAGATTTTATTGCTGTATTAAATTCCCAAAGTTCTGCTTTACATGATAAACTCTGAAGAGTTTGATGTTCTCTTGAGCCAGTGGACTTGAGGCCTTTGCGTGTAGAAGATGGAAAGCTGTTTTGTTCACCCCTCTTAGGGGTGCTGAAGCAGTCATGGAGCCAGCTACAACACTTTCTGTTTTGATGCTGATCTGGAGGGACCATCCCTATCTCTACCTTTGGGAATACCCATTTGTAGATTGGGTTGTTCTTAGTCTGGATCGTTTGGATTTCTGCATATTTTAGGAGCATTCCGATTTAGTATGCTTCTTTATCTTAGTGGCTAAGTATTCCAGAAGAGAGTGAGATTACCACTGTGTGGTCCCATTCTCTGGAGGTTCTTTTTGCTTGGATCTTTCTGGAAGTTATTGAGTTGTGTAGGTTGCCTGAGTTCATTCCCTTTTACCCTGGTTTAAATGAGTTGCTTCATGGAATACTGTCACTTAACATAGCAAAATGTTGTTTGAATACCTGTTTCTCCTGCAGCTTAGAGCCATTTGAGGGCAGGGACTTTATCTTGTTTATTTGCTTTATGTTGCTTTCTCCATCCCTCCTACACCTCTCCATTCCTCTACTAGTATTTGGCTCTAGTCTACCTTCAGTAAATGTTGAAATAAATAATTGATAAAATTAGCCCTGCCCAAGTCATGATGAAGATAGTGACAACACGGTGCTTTTCCCTTGTTCGGCCAGGTGTCTCTGGCTACTTGAGTTCAGTCTGCTGGTATAGATGCTAAATTACTGGGTTATATTGTTTTTACAGTGCTTTGTACTTAGTATTGTTTGGTCTATTGAGTGAGGGAGTGCCTCTTGTCTTGGAGACAAAGTATGGGAAAAGCAAATGAATGAGAAACAGTATTTACCATCTGCTTTATCCCTCCACTCTACCATTTCCTTTTGAAAGTCATTTCACATATGCATGATTTATTTCTCCTTCCTAACGCTTTTGTTTTCTGGAACAGAGTGATTAGCCTATCTTTCTTCTGTCTTCTTGAAGATATTCTTTTAGTGTTTAGTTTTTCTTTAATACCTGTGTGTTTTTCTAATGTGCAGAGTATTTGTTTAGTGTTCAGGAAGCTATCATTATTTCACTTTTCATATTGAATGAGATAGTATCTCAGTTTTTAGAAATATAATACTTAAGAGCTGTGAGTGTTGATTGATAGAATTTACATTTTATTGATTAAAATAATATGGACAATTCAAGACTAACTGAAGTATTTTTTGAAAAATAATCTTCTTTTGTGTACTAGAACATAGTGCCTACTATTTTTTTACTTTTGGATATATTGGATGCATATATTTTGGATACATGTATTTTACTTTTGGATAGCTATAGGAAAGAATAATTACAGAATCATGTAATTTTCTTTTTACATTTTTGTCATTTATAGTTATTTACATGAACAAATTATTCTTATCTAAATGCATTGACTGATACTAATAATGTTTTTAGATTTGGTAAAAATTATGAGAGCTCACAGGTTCTTGATTTTACGACAGTATGGGTGTGACGCTGGCTTGGTCACTTATTTCTAAATTTTATTAAAAATTTTTTTAATGTTTATTTATCTTTGAGAGAAGGAGACAGAGGATGAGCAGGGGAGGGGCAGAGAGAGAGGGAGACACAGAATCTGAAGCAGGCTCCAGGCTCTGAGCTGTCAGCAAGAGCCGGATGCCGGGCTGGAACTCATGAGCTGTGAGATCATGACCTGAGCCAAAGTCAGACGCTCAACCGACTGAGCCACCCAGGTGCCCCACTTGGCCACTTATTGTGTGACTGTGGGCAAGTTACTTACCCTCTCTGAGATGCAGTGTTTTCAGCTATAAAATCAGCAATGCTAATAGTGTTGGGAAGATTAAGCAGGATAATAGTTTATTAACTTATTTAACTGCTTAGAGTAGAATATTAGATGGTTGTAAAATCTTAGCATAGTGCCTGCCAAAGAAGTAAGTGCCTGGTACAGTAGGTAATCTCATTAGTATAGTGCCTGGCACTCAATAAGTGATAGTTATTAGTATTATTACATTTGTATTTTATATTTTGGCAAAGACTTAGATTTTTTTTTTATATATTGAAATATGGGCATATAAGATACTTTTCAAGTTTTCAGATTTTTATCTATAACTACCTATTCTGAAATTTGTGAAATTTTTCTTGACATTAAACAGTGTGTTTTAAATAGGTGTGTATTCAATAAATGCCCATTGAATACCTGCTAAATCTACCTGTTGACAGAGCTGAGCGCTGGCCTAGCAGTCCATCAAGGCTTTTACACTTGTGGTTCTTTGGCTTGGCGAGCTTTCTCTTTAGAATTCCATGTAGAGTTTTCTCCCTCATTCATTCAATTTCTGCTTAAGTGTTGCCCTAACAGAATTAAAGATGGTTTCCCTGACACCCCATTTCCCTCACTCTCCATACTGCATCACTCTCTTTCTCCTTATCCTGTTGTAAATTTGTTCTGAGCCTGACTTATTATGTGTGTATATGTGTATAATTGGTTTCTTTTTTTTCCACCATGTGAGCTCTGTGAGGGCCCTGTTTGTTTGATCTTTGTGTCCCCAGAGCCTAGAACAGTGCTGGCACATAGTAAGCACTAAATAAATTGTTGTTGTTTTTTGATAGAAAGCACTTTTCCTGTGAAACAGATATGCCAGCCATGTATTATCCTCTTTAATATGCTTGTTTAAAAGGACAGCCTACAGAGTTTGATAAATAATTGTTGTGCATGGGAGCACCGATACACCTTTAACTTTTTTTATGCTATAAACCAGTGTCATATGTGGACTGTTTTATTTTTTTGTTTTGGAATAGTGGTCAGTCAGGTTTAAAATCTATAATAAGTAATTGTATTTTTATTAATGTGGTTTAACCTTTTAAAATCTTAGATATTTTTGAAGATTATGCTTCTCCCACCACAGCAGCCCAGACTCTCTTATATACTGCTGCAAAGAAAAGAAAAGAGGTATGCAGTAATTCTTTTTAAATCCAAGATGGAGAGGTGCACTGTGTGGATTTGACACTCTGTTATACCCCTAGTATTTGACAAATTATATTATTCATTATAACCTATCACTTTAGGAATATTTTTCTGTCCTAGTAAGGGAAAATGGTTGTTTTCTTAATTATAATTGCTTGATAAAACACAGTAAAATGGCTTTAGTTTTGAAAATTTGTACATCCTATTTAATACTATAGCAGTTGGGCAGTGAAAGCTCACGTAGACTAAAACAGATTCTTCTGTTTCTGTAGGTGTTACCAAAAATGATGGCATTCTGTTATCAAATCCTGACAGACCCGAACTTTGACCCTAGGAAGAAAGATGGAGCCCTGCATGTGATTGGTTCCCTTGCTGATATTTTATTGAAGGTTCAACTACTCAAAATATAATTTACTTGAGCATAGGCAAATGAGAGGATATGACAGTTATGAATAATTTAAAACTTGTGACTGCTTCTGCATAATTGATTTGACTGTAAACATCCTTTTCTCTGTCACCTGTTTCTTTGATTAAAACAAAAATTTTACTTTGTCAGTTTTTCAGCATGAAACTGTTGCTAAATTAAAAAAGGATGCAATATGACTTTAGTGTTATTGCTGCAAAAGTCAAGTCAATCAGTATCAAATTATTTTGTAAGGTACTATTTCTTGTTTTAAAACATACAATATGTAGGTCAAATAATTTTATAAAATTACACATAGAAGTATACTAAGCATAAGTCATAATAAACACTTTATTTGGTTGTGATTTTTATATATGAAAAAGGCATTGATAAGTTAAAACTTCATATCTATCTCCTAACAGAAGAGTTTATTCAAGGACCAAATGGAGTTGTTGCTACAGAATCATGTATTTCCACTATTATTGTCTAACCTGGGATATCTTCGAGCTAGAGTAAGTTTTCCATATTTCCATTGTGTTTCTTAAAATGTTCATTTGTGGGGCACCTGGCTGGCTTAGTTAGAGGAGCATATGATTCTTGATCTTGGGGTTGTGAGATCAAGCTTCACGATGGGTATAGGGATTATTAAGAAAAATAAACTTTTCTTTTTTTTTAAGAAAAATAAACTTTAAAAAATGTTCATTTGTAAGATATTTTTTGAACTAAATGTTTTTGGATAAATTGACCTTTTACCATGTATTGGAACAAAATGAAGTCAGACTGTCCCTTATGGTCACATAAGCTGAATAAAGAACAAACTAATAAATAAAGGATTTATGGATTTTAATTCCAGCTGCTTTAAATTTTCACTCTAGCCCCACTTGCTGCATTCATAAAACATGGAGTGAGAGGGATAATGTTATAGCAATAGTACAATGTAAATTTGTAAACTGATTAATTTTCAGTGTCCAAAACAGCCTGAAATTCTAGTTTGGCTAAAACCTTAATTAGTACAGATAGTATATTAGGTCGATATGCCTTAGAAAAATGGGGAAGATAATAATTCACATAAACTTATTTGTGTTCTAAGTGTATATGACTTCTAGAATCAATATCTTTTATGGAGAAATAAAAATAGAACTTTAATTTGAGAGCCTAGTGTTTATCTTTATAATTACATCAACACAAAAAATGTCTTGCTATAAAGAACATACGTGAACAATGTCTTACACACTAAAGCCTTTTTATAAACAGATGGCAACATTCACTGGAGAAGTATTTGGGCACATGTAGATTAGAGGTATGGAGGGCATACAAGTGTTTTTATAGGTAGGCTGTAACCTTTGACAGTCTGTGTGAATTGTAATTCTCTTGCTAAAAGTCTTTTAGCAGTAAAACAAATTACCGTTAATTGTGTTTTATGTACATGGAGAATTAAAGTAATAATATGATTCTGTGGTCTAATAGTTTAAAGTTTGGTAATCTATATAAGATTTAAAATTCTTCATACCTTATATGAGCAAAAAAGTTTGCTAAGTCCTTACATGAGTAAGGGAAAATAATATTTCATTTGTTTGCTGGGAAGGCCAGCAAATGAAAGTTAAACGTTGGTTTGTAGTAGCTCTTACATATAAATAACACATTAGTTATGACTCATAATATTTATTAAGCATAAACAGGATTTCTTTTTTCAGAGACGCTTCAGTTAGGCCCATTTTCTTTTCCCTGTGAAAAATTGCGTATACATAATTTAGAAGTAACAACTGCCTTTTTATTTTATTTTATTTATTTATTTATTTATTTATTTATTTAAAAAAAATTTTTTTTTCAACGTTTATTTATTTTTGGGACAGAGAGAGACAAAGCATGAACGGGGGAGGGGCAGAGAGAGAGGGAGACACAGAATCGGAAACAGGCTCCGGGCTCTGAGCCATCAGCCCAGAGCCCGACGCGGGGCTCGAACTCACGGACCGCGAGATCGTGACCTGGCTGAAGTCGGACGCTTAACCGACTGCGCCACCCAGGCGCCCCAACAACTGCCTTTTTAAATAAAAAGAGTGGGAAGTCCAGAAGTTAAAAACTATGGGTAATATGCTACCCTCCAAAAACAAACAGTACTTGGTAGAGTTAATGATATTTTACTAAGAAGTTCTTATGTGCATGACTTTATTATAGAATGCCACAATCCTAACAGTTTCCTACTTAATTTCTTCTTATAGTCCTGTTGGGTACTTCATGCGTTTAGTTCTTTGAAGTTTCATAATGAGCTCAATCTGAGAAATGCAGTCGAACTGGCAAAGAAGAGCCTGATTGAAGATAAGGAGATGCCTGTCAAAGTTGAAGCTGCCCTTGCTCTTCAGTCATTAATTTCTAACCAGACACAAGGTAAAGCAAAAAATATCTTTTAAAGGGTTTATGTTATTTTATTTTTTGAAATCCTTTCTTCTTATCCTTAAGGATGATTTCTCTGAGTCGTCAGGTGCAAGGTTTAGATTTCTGAGCTTTTGTTCCCTCAGAATTTTATAGCAGTTTATCCTTGCCCTTTTCAGGAGTTCCTGTTGACTGGTCTCCAGAAAAATTTTGGATTAGGAAATAAGTTGATAGTTATTGGCCCCTGGGGTAGGCTGGGAATCAGGAGACCTGGTGTCTAATTTTGATGGTGCTACTAGGTTGCTGTGTAAGCCTATGTAGAGGCATACCATCTGTCAAGGGTTAGCTTTCCATATATTTAAATTCAGGGGATTGAACTAAATGGCCTCAAGAGACCTTCCAGCTCTAGGACTCTGATTCTACTAGTTCTGAAAGTAGCAAGTGGAATTTCTGGTGAGTGATAACACAGATAACTCGTTTGTTTGTTCAGAGGAATATTCTGTTCAAAGTTCAAGTAAACCTTGGGAAGTAAATTCAGTTTTATGAAGTACACGAATCTAATTTACTTCTGTTCAACAGTGTTTCAGTGGGAAGACTGAATATTGTACAAGGACGTGTGGGAGGAGGTATTCGGCATAGTTTTTATGTACATGATTTTTTATACTTATATCTTGATATATACATGTTCTGTAAGTCATCCTGATGATAGAACATTTGTATAATTAGAATTTCTCAATGAAGGGTCTTGGCATTTTGGGCAGGACATTTCTTTCCTCTGTAGGATTGATTACCTCTAATTAAGGGGAAGTGGATGTGTTAGTGAAGATTATTTTGGTATAGCTTTTAAAAAATTTTTTTTATTTTGAGAGAAACAGAGAATGTGCTGTGGGGAGGGACAGAGAGAGAGGGAGACAAAGAATCCCAAGCAGGCTCTGTGCTTCAGTGCAGAGCCTGATGCGGGACTTGAACTCACAAACTGTGAGATCATGACCTGAGCTGAAACCAAGAGTCAGACGCTTAACTGACTGAACCACCCAGGTGCCCTGGTACAGCTTTGTATCTTATACCATAAAGCAAGTATCTGTCAAGAGCCTATTACCCTGTGTCACTTAACCTTGTGACCAAGTTAATTCCTATCGCCAATTTTGAATACCTAATTTTTTTACTCATTTTGTTTGTTTTATTGCATTAGCTAAGGAATATATGAAGCCACACGTAAGGCCTATCATGCAGGAGCTGTTGCACATTGTTAGAGAGACAGAAAATGATGATGTTACTAATGTTATCCAGAAGATGATATGTGAATATAGTCAAGAAGTAGCTTCAATTGCTGTTGATATGACCCAACATTTGGTAAGAATGGGCAAAGTTTTATGTTAGTTTGAAAGTAAATTCAGCCTTGAATAATAAAAATAAAAGCCTTGACTAATCTAAGTAAATTGAATTCCAAAATTTGGAGTTCAGTTTTATATGTAATTGAAATGTTAATGTAAAAATGTTTGCTCTAGTAATTCTGACAGTTGTTAATTTCTATATTTAATTAGACTTAAATCTAATAACATTGGGATCATTTCATCTGTAATATTCTGAGATTTTACAATGATGTACTTTGTGAGCTTTTTAAATTTTCATTTTGTGGGTTTTGAATCTGGAAACTCATTTCCTTCAGTTTTGGGCAATTTTTGCATTACTTATTTGATTAATTTCTCCCTACCATTTTTTTTTTTTTTTTTCTATTCTATAGTTCTGATAAGGAATATTGGGTCAGGACCGAGTCTTTAATTTTCTTACCTTTTTTTCTCTTGTCTTCCATGTCTATCTGTCTTTTTTGTTTCATTTTCTAGGTGATTTCTTAACTTTGTCTTCTACCTTCTATCAAATTTTTCACTTGACTATTGCTAGATTTCAGTTTTCTTAGACTTTGGGTTTATTTGTTTAATGACAACCAGAAGTTAAATAATAGCTAATTGTTATAACTAATGTATATTCCACTCTAGTGACTAGATAAGGAAAAATTGGCTGTACTTAAAACATGATAGTCTATCATTGATTTACTTGGTAAAGTGTGTAACTTATGTTTGAGCAATGCTGACGTCTAGATGAGTGCCACTGCCCTTTTATTAACTTACAACAACAACGAGGGGTAGGTATAACATTACTAATTGTTGAATATGTTTACGTTATGTTCATAGGCTGAGATATTTGGCAAAGTCCTTCAAAGTGATGAATATGAAGAAATCGAAGACAAAACAGTAATGGCGATGGGAATTTTACATACTATTGATACTATCTTGACAGTTGTAGAAGATCATAAAGAGGTGGAATTTGTGTTTTATTATGTCATTATAGTACCATTAACTGAAATTTATATGATCAATGGGCATGACTTTAAAGTTGCTATTTAGGGGCATCTGGGTGGCTCAGTTGATTAAGTGTCTGACTCTTGGTTTTGGCTCAGGTCATGATCCATGGTTCATGAGTTCGAGCCCCATGTCAGCTGTGCTGACAGCTGCAGAGCCTGCTTGGGATTCTCTGTCTCCCTCTCTCTCTCTGTGCCTTCTCTGCTCTCTCTCTCTCTCTCTCTCAAAATAAATAAATGTTAAAATTGCTATTATATATGTTGTTAGATTTTAAAAACTACCTTCAAATTTTCAAAGGCCATATTAAAATGATTGAGGGGGGAAATATTACATGTTGTTGTAAGGTATATAGGACATCTCTGTATTATTAAACTGAGTTTAGTTCATCACATCTGTGTTCCAGGCTAGATTTTGGGGGAATATCAAATTGAATAAGACATGAACTCTGCCTTTTGGAACCCACAGTCTAGTCTTCTTGTAGAGAGTGATAGCCATTCAATCACAGTGGCAGATATTAAGTAGTGGAACAAAATTCAAATGTAACAAACATCATGAGAATGGAAGGGAAGAAGAACTTAAAACATCATCTTTCTTAAACTGAATTCCAGAACAATATTGGGAGAAGAATTTGTGCAGATAGTTATTAGGTGCTTTCCCCTCTGTTCACTGATAGGATTTTACTAGTGTCACCATGAGATCACTAGAGCTGGTAATGGTAGTGTCCTTTTGCAGAAGTGGAAAACAAGTTTATGTAGTATCAGGAGTCTTGCTCATGGCCATAGAGTTTTGGGTTTGCAGTCAGATTATTCTGATAATATATCCATTTATCTCCACCTGAAACCTGCCACCCTCCTCCCCAAGTATTACATTGCCTCTCAGATTTGAGTTGGTTCCTTCTGTGAGCTTAGGCTGACTTGCTCAGCAATGGCGGCAGCTCCTGTTTCATACAGTGGGACTTAGGAAGCAGGTGGTGGTTCTTTAAATAGCATTGTTAAACCCCGTGGCTGTTGATTTATCCTGTGTTTATCACACACCAGTGGAAAATTACTGGATTCTTAAAAACAGTTCGATATTCTTCTCCTGGGCAGGCCTCCTTCACCTAAAAAGGCTTAATGTGAATTTTTATTCCCATATTCATTATTTTATTTTTGTATTCTTGTTAAAACTGTATGGGCCATTCAGGAACAGTGAGATGTTCCAAATTACAACAAGCATACTTAAGGATAATTCTTTTGCCTTATATGCAGAACTTGTATTTTTAAATTTGGAGACCTTAGAAATCTCCTAATCCAGTTTTCTAAAATATGCGTATGTCGAAGATGGGCAGTAGTAAAATGAGCAGCAGGATTAGTTTGAAAACAAAACAGTACTTTACCTTTTTGTTTTAATATTTTTACTCTTGATATTAATTTTGCATTTCAGATAAAGTTAAAGGAGCATGTGAACTTACTGTGATTATCAAAGGAGGCATGGTTTAAAATTGAGAAGCACTAATCCAATCCAGCTTCCTTACCTATGAAAAAAATGTGAAGCCTTCAGTGAGTGGCTTTACGAAGGTCATAGATAATTAGAGGCAAAACAAGGAGTAGAATCTTGGTCTCCTGACTGCCTGTCTTGGGATTTTGAACTTTGGCTTATTAAAAGCAAACTTTGAGAAAAGTCTTTCCTTAAAAGGAAAAATTACATGTGTATGAATACATGCACACTGAGTATATGCAGAACAAAATTAGAAATCTAAACCAGACGTTTACGTATATGCAGTTTTCTTTAATGATTTAAATATATTGACAAATTTTCAAACTGGAGATTTTGGATCATTTGAACTTTAACAGAGTACTTTAAAGCTGAATATTCAAAGAATATGCTCAAAAGTTGAAATACGATACTTAGATGGACAATGTAACCCATGATGGAGTTTAATTTTTGCTTATTTAAAAAATATTTAGTACAACCTGTGTTGAAAAATTCAAAAGACATGAAAAGGTATTCAGTGAAATTTCACCTTCTCACTCAGCTCCCCAGATGTCATTCTCCTCTGTGGAGGAGGTAGTTCCTCTCCTAGGTTTTTGTACCCTTCCAGAGATACTTTCTCTTATAATGTCTAAGTAAAAAAAAATGAGCGTGTACTTTTTTCTTTTATGAAAATGATAGTATACAGTTTTTATCTGCCATTTTTGAATTATGTCTTGGTGATCCTTCCATAATTATTAGCCACTAAAGTTAGTATTTTTAGTAGTTGCATAATCTTTATGTGTCAGTTTATTCAACCAGTCCCTCATTAATGAATATCCTTTAACTGTCCCTTCCTAAACGGACCTTTGGTTATTACTAATCACAAACATTGCTGCAGTGAATGGCCTGTTACATGTCATTTGCACAGGTAATAATATGTCTGGAGGACAGATTCCTTGAAGTGGACTTGCTGGGTCAAAGGATCTTGAGAGATAATTGCTAACTTGGCCACATTACACTCCTCAAATCAATGTGTAGCAGTGCCTCTCTTCCCAGCTAATACTTTTTGATCATTGCCAGTTTGATAGGTGAAAAATGGTAATCTTGGGCTTAGAATTTGTACCCTTCTCATGTATGAGAGTTAATATCTTGTTATAAGCTTAAAGTCTGTTTGTATTTCTTTTTCATGACCTTTGCCTTTTTTTCCTCTTGACTTGATTTCACGGGAGCCAATTTGATATTTGTCTGTGATACCATTTGAAAATAATTCCCTCTATTTTTCATTCATCTTTGATTTTTCCCTACACTATGTAGATATTTTTAATTTTTGAAATCAAATGGCTCAGTATATTTGTTTCTGATTTTTGGGCTTTGAGCCATTTTCCATCTTCAGGATTATACACAACTTCTTTTCATTTCTTCTCGTATTTCTGTGGCCCAAGTTTTCACGTTGAAATCTTTCATTCACTAGGAACTTTCTTGTAAAATATGAGGTTAGGAACTAATTTAATTTATAATTTTATTATGGATTTAACTCTCACTTCCATCATTCGTCTACTTTTCAGAATTTCTTGGTTATTTTTTTCACTTGAAATTTAGAATTGTCAACTTATCCCTCCAAAAAAGTTTTGTTGATGTTTTTACTGGGTTAGTATTTATAGAGTAAGAGTTATCATGGTGGATTTTATTTTATCTTTTATTTTATTTTTATTTATTTTAATGTTTATTTATTTTTGAGAGAGCACAAGTTGGGGAGGGACAAAGACAGGGGGCAGAGGATCCTAAGCGGGCTGTGTGCCGACAGCAGCGAGCTTGATGTGGGTCTCGAACTCAAAAACTGTGAGATCATGACCTGACTGGAAGTCAGATGGTCAACCAGCTGAGCCACCCAGGCACCCCAGTTATCACGATGGATTTTAAACTAAATGTTTAAATTTGTCTTTAGGTTACTCAGCAGTTAGAGAACATCTGTCTGCGGATCATTGATCTCGTTTTACAGAAACATGTAATTGGTAAGTTCAAAGGTAGAGTAAAAAAGTTAATTGATATTTTTTAACTTGGTAAACTTAAAGTGCATTTTTAGCCCTTCAGATGCAACAGTATGGACAATTTTGAGGGAGAGAAGCTTTCATTTTCTTCTGTTTTTTGGATATATTTTCGAGTATTATATATCTGTATTTTCATTTAGAGAAAAATTTAATACATCCAATTAAGAATTCCTAGTCTTGGAATTGAAAAATGTGAAATGATAGATCTATGTCTTTTCAGAAGTATGAAATAATTATTGTTCCGTTATCTATTATAGAGCCCAACTTCTGAAAAGAACCAGTAACTAATAGAATCAGGATGTTACAATAGATGGGAATTTGTAGAAGAGGCTGTTTTTCCAGTATCCAAGCACTTTGCAGGTGGCAGCCCCCAGTCCTGTGCCCTGGAGAGTGTTGCAGCCTATACAGTGTGCAGACAGAAAGCTGAAAGAAAAGCGTGTTACTGCTTAAGAGCAGTTGTCTCTAAAATTTTTCTCACTCACACCATTGATAGAAAATTGAGCATGCATTTCTGATATATGTGAATGATATTTGAATACAAGTTATAGGCAATATATATGTTACGAAACCACATTTACATATATAAAAACAGAAATGTAGAAGGATGGGATTAAATGTCTATATAAAGTGTTCTAATACACATTATATACATATATACACACATATTTTATACTATATATATATTATATACATATATCTATATATTATTTCCCATTTCAGTACACTGCCTAGGGTACATACCCCTTACTTTTGAAATCATTGCTATAAAGCTGTAGTTCTCAAACTTTGGTATGCATAAGAATCACCAAGGAGCTAGTTCAAATGAAGATTTCTGGACCATAACCCTAGAGATTCTGATAAGCAAAAAAAGAACATATTCATTTATGTCTTTATTCATGGAAGAGATTGTAACCAAAAATTCTCCATTTAAAGTAAAGCGATCTGGAGGAGTGACACTGTGAAGTAAGATAAAGAGAAATAGTTTATACTAACTTTTTCATCTGTCTATACCAGCTATTTGATTTGAGCAATTGAAATGTCAGGATGTTAAGGAAAGGGGCCTATTTTTGGGTGTAGTGAACAGATGAGAAAGCCATGGCTCCAGTTGCCTGTCTAGTATCTCATTCCTAGCTTTAAGGTGACAGGTGGTCTTTTCTTGTGTTTTTAGTTGTGATGTAATGTTAATGACCCTTTTTGAACCAATATTTGGCCATGCAGGATCTTAGATTAAAAAAAAAAATGGGCGCCTGGGTGGCTTGGTCGGTTAAGCGTCCGACTTCGGCTCAGGTCATGATCTCACGGTCCGTGAGTTCGAGCCCCGTGTCGGGCTGTGTGCTGACTGCTCAGAGCCTGGAGCCTGTTTCAGATTCTGTGTCTCCCTCTCTCTCTGCCCCTCCCCTGTTCACGCTCTCTCTCTGTCTCAAAAATAAAACGTTAAAAAAAATTAAAAAAAAAATAGTTCTGTAAGATGTCATGGGCCGAATCTGTTTTTCTGGGACCCCCACCACAGCAGCCTGACTTTGTGTCCGTGGTCCAGTCTCTTTCCATTGTCCTACTTTCCTTTTCTCCATTGCCTGTTTTCATTGCTAATTTACTTATAAGATTTCATTTATTATTAGAACCTAGGTTTAGCTATTACTGCTTTATCTGCTTTATCTTATGCAGGAAGTGAAAGTTAGTATAATGATCCCACCCTAAGAGTCTTCTTGATTGAGAATGATTGAAATAACTTTTGGCGAATTCAAGCATAAATGGAATGTAGTGGAAGGATGTTTGGTAGCTCACTGAATCCGTGGGAAGGCTGGAATTGGCTGGAGCCAGCATGATTGTGCCATAGAAGTGGTCTGCTGAGAAAGTCAGTGCTGTCTTTGTCCACACTGGGTCCTAGATAGCTGCCCACCACAGTTCAGCCTCCAGCACAGCTGCAAAAAAGTAATCTGCAACAGCTTTGTGCCTTCTGGTTTCTCTGTCAAGTTTCAGAGTCCTGGTCTTCAGCATCTGAGTATCGGGTTGTGCACACGTGCTGAGCGCGTGCAAGGAAATATTGGGCTCCTTTTCTGTCTTGAGCCTTTATAAAGTTAGGAAGAGGCGTTTGCTCTCCTTTTCTCCAAGGTGTGGGGTAATGATGAACAGAACTTTCAGATGTTTCATATTCAGATAATGCTGTTTTTCAAGTGATTGTCTTATGTAACAAGTTCTTTCCCAATATCTGTAATTTACATTTTATTTTGTTCTTGGTAAGGCAACTATCTGTCTTATCAGCTTTTGAATATATTGTTTGTTTGTTTTTAATATTTATTTTTTGAGAGAGAGAGAACGAGAATGAGTGGGGGAGGGGCAGAGAAAGATAGAGGATCTGAAGCAGGTGAGGAGAGCCCAAGGCAGGGCTTGAACTCACAAACCTTGAAATCATGACCTGAGCTGAAGTTGGACTCTTAACTGAGCCACCCAGGCTCCCCATATATATTGTTTTAAATAATGCTACAGGGTCACCTGGCTGGCTCAGTTGGTTGAATGTCCGACTTCTGCTTAGGTTATGATCTCAGTGTTAGGTTCGTGGTTTTGGGCCCCACGTTGGATTCGCTGCTGTCAGCATGGAGCCTGCTTTGGATCCTCTGTCCCCATCTCTCTCTCTCTCTCAAAAATAAACATTAAAAAAATTATATTACAGAAAAAAACTCCAAGCTTCCAGAGTGAATATTAGTTCCTTTTAAATAGGAGGGACACCTGTGTGGCTCAGTGGGTTGAGCATCCTACTTTGGCTCAGGTCATAATCTCACAGCTCCTGAATTCAAGCCCCACGTCAGGCTCTGTGCTGACAGCTCAGAGCCTGGAGCCTGCTTTGGATCTGTGTCTCCCTCTCTCTCTGTCATGCTGTGCCTCTCTTTCTCAAAAATAAATAAACATTGAAAATTAAAATAAATAAGAGGGAAAAAATCTTTGAACTTAAAAGACTTTTGCTCAGTGATGAACATGGTGGGAATTATTTGAAAAATTTTCTATTGAGATTTGTATTTTCTGATTGTATGTTTAGATATAATGCACTTTTGACTGAGAGCAATAAGAAATATATATGCAAATACATATATATACATATATATGCAAATATATTTGCAATATATATGCAAATACAATATTCTCTTTGGACTCTTCTACTTTATAGTGGGTATCACTGACTTGAGATAAATTTTAAAATACTGCACAAGTATTACATGATTTGTAAATTGACAAAATACGGTCCAGAACATAGTTTGTAAAAATATGTGAGACCAGAAGATATTGTAGCCTAGCTTAATTAAGCTTTCCAAAGAACATTAATTATTTGTAAGTTAACAGTACTGTGCACAAGAGATATACAATTCCTTCTTGTACCCATTTCTAATATAGCTTTAGAAGTATAACTATATTTTAGTACACAGTATCAAGAAAATATGTATTTCCAGTATTCTAGGGAAATTTAGTAAAAACAAATCTTTGCCCTGTCCTGTTGGGTAGGGGGCAGATGGAAGGTGGCAAATATGGGAATGCTGAGAAAGGGGTGCTCAAGTATGTTAGGTGCCGAGGAATGTATGCAGGTAGATAGTCTCAATCCTCCCGTCTGTGGTCTTTGTGTTTTAATTTTTGCTGTTTTCTAGCATTCTAACTAGAGATTTTCTTCCTTCTAGAATTCTATGAAGAAATTCTTTCACTGGCCTACAGTTTAACCTGCCATGGCATTTCCCCTCAAATGTGGCAGCTGCTAGGTATATTATATGAGGTGTTTCAGCAGGATTGTTTTGAATACTTTACAGGTATGCCTTTGGCCATGTAACATTTTTGCTTTTCTGTGTCTGGACATTATTTCCTTTGACACATGACATAAAGACACATACGATTCCGGTACTAATCAGAAAACAGTTGTTATTTCTCTGTGGAGTAAAGGGTGGTGCTGTTAGAGCAGTGTTTTCCAGAGTTAAGGATACAGGCAGTAGGAAGGAGCCTGTTTCCTGTTGTATCTCAAATTAGTTTGCAGTCAGAACAAATGTCCATACATTAATTCAGTTAGTATTTTCTGAATACTATCTATATTTCAAGCACTGTTCTAAGTATAGCGGTATAGCAGTGAACAAAATAGACAGCATTGCGCTTTTGACGCTTCCATTCTGGTTGGGGGGAACCAGAGGGAAGGTGGGGAACACACAGATAAGCAAGAAAATACATACTTTGTAAAGTGGTGATGCGTCCTTTAGAGTAAAGGACAAACATTCAGAACAATCACTATAATAAATGGTGAGCATTTTAATCTTCCTGATCCACATTTTCCTCATCTATAAATAGGGCAGATCTGTCACTTTCCTTACTAGCATTTGTGGCTGTGAAGGAAGATAGTAATATGTGGGTGCTATAGAAATATAGCTTCCGTGGGAATCATTTATTTCTACTCCTGTTACTCAAGTCTCATTGGG
Organism: Herpailurus yagouaroundi; assembly: GCF_014898765.1. Classification (NCBI taxonomy): domain Eukaryota; kingdom Metazoa; phylum Chordata; class Mammalia; order Carnivora; family Felidae; genus Herpailurus; species Herpailurus yagouaroundi. The sequence goes on from NW_024412407.1 coordinate 18,377,321, forward strand.
ATTTTGAATTTTTTTTTTCCAGATATGATGCCTCTCCTGCATAATTATGTGACAATAGATACAAATACTTTATTATCTAATCCAAAGCATTTAGAAATACTTTTTACAATGTGTAGAAAGGTAAGCGTGTCCTAATCAGTTGTTGTAGTGGTTCTTAGTAATGTTTGAGTGTTTTACTGCTGGTCACTCTCAATTTGTTTCTTACACCTTTAGTTCTGTATTGCCTTCATCAACATATATTTGCCATTTTGTATTTTCTAATAGAGCTTGGAATTATTATTTGAAAAATTTATATTTGTGTTGTGCTTAAGAATGCTTGCCACTTTTATAGCTGTGTACTTTATAATGGTCAGGGTAAATAATTTTGTTTGTTTTTCCTTCAAAAATGCAAACTTACTACTTGATGAAAGAAAAGTGCTAAGAAAATAAGCACACAGTTTGTCAGTCTTGATTTTTTTAAATTGAATGTGTATATTGGAAACAACTAGATGTATATATTTTGATTATAAATAAGACAAAAAATTGGAATAGTTGGAAAAACAGCATCATTTAGCTCAATACAGGTTGATTTATCAGCCATATACTGGCTACTGTTAGATTCACATGCAAACATGTCTACTGTGTTGTCTTTGTCACAGGTTAGATTTTGCCCTCTATTGGTTGTATCTAGGAGTCATTGATGAGTATAAATAATGTTTTCCTTTCTCCTTTAGGTGAATATTTATATAAAACTGTATGTTGCATAAAGCTGCCAAATATCTAAGTTTGGCCTTGGAGTTGGGACTAAAGTATCTAGTCTACAACCTGTCTTTCTCACTAAAAGAGATGTGTACCAAGATATGTTAAGAGCTCTGAGCTGACAATCAGCACATCTGATTAAAGTCTCAGTTCAGTTGTAAAGAGCCTGGTAGATTTTGGGAGGTCACTAAGTTTCATCACATATAAATGAAAGGAGTAGAGTCATGATTTTTAAAGACTCCTTTAGCTCTGTAATAACCTAGCTTATTAAATCATAATCACCTGGCAGTGCTTAGTATTTTCTCCTAAGTAGTGTAGACAAGTGCTATTGAGGGAAAGGGAAAGAGAAAGCAGCAAGCAGAAAACATAACAGTCCTACACCCATTAGTACAGCTGCTCTGTATTATAGCTGCTGGGATAAAAGTGATGCTCACAGTAATGTCCTTAGACTTACCAAGTAGTTAAAATATATGTCCTGTTCTTGGTTTTTAGTGATAACTAATACTTACTGGACTCTTCCTGTATACCAGGTATTTCCTCAGCATCTTATACATATTAACTTATTTTATCTTTACAATATTATGAGGAAGGTATCACCTTTTGGTCAAAGAGGAGACCAAGGTATAATTTTTTGCATCGTTCCTGAGGTTTAGTACATTGTCCTAAGTCACAGAGCTAGTCTTTGTTGGAGCCATATTTGAACCCAGGTGGTCTGGCTCCAGAGCCCATTTTTTAAATTACTAAACATATTTTGTTTCTTCTCCTTTTGGAGGTGGGGACCAAAACCAACCAACAACCAACCAGCCAACCAACCAACAAAAAACCAAGCAAATACAATTTGGGGAAAAAGGAGTGATTTATTTATTCTTTCTGTATTGTACGCCATGATGGGAACAGTAAGACACAGAGGTTAATAAGTTTGTTTGAAAACACAGATAATAAGTGGCAGTGCTGGAATTTGAACCAAGCATTTTGGTTCCAGAGCCCATTTACATTTAGAATCTAGATCTAAATACATTGCCCTAGAGGTAAATTTTAAATTTTATGTAAATAGTGTTGGTTCTTGGTGTTGCCAGCTACCTGCTTAGGATTCAGCTCACTGATCCATCTGTTTTCCAGCTTCCAAAATTTTATAGCTATCTACTTTTTCCTTTTCTCTGTCTTTGTGGATTTATGCCTCTAAAATCTCTTTACTGTCATTTTAATAGTCTTTTGGGAAGTAATAAAATTAAATGGGAATGTTCAATCTGTCTTCTTTACCTGGAATTTCTTTTTAATTCAGTTTTCTTAAATTGTATTTGCCTAGGAAATTATCCAGTTAACCTGAGTTTTCAAATATATAAGGAATATAATGTTCTCCATAATATTTACTTATTTTTAATCTCTCCTTTATCTGTATTTGTGTCTTTCTTGTCATTTGTTTAAACAAATAGCTTAAGTATTTTGTTTGCAACTATCATTTCTAATATTTTTAAAATTCTGTTCTTTTTAAGAATAATTTTGACAAAAGCTGTCTGCTTTGTTGTCTTTATTCATTGAATCTGTTTTTTGTTTCTGTTATTTGTATTGTTTGTATTTTTAATTTCTGTCTCCTCTTTGTTCTTTGGGTTAAGTCTGTTCTTTTTCTTATAGCTTGTGTTTTTTTTTTTTTTTTTTTAAATTTTTTTTTTTCAAACGTTTATTTATTTTTGGGACAGAGAGAGACAGAGCATGAACGGGGGAGGGGCAGAGAGAGAGGGAGACACAGAATCGGAAACAGGCTCCAGGCTCTGAGCCATCAGCCCAGAGCCCGATGCGGGGCTCGAACTCACGGACCGCGAGATCGTGACCTGGCCGAAGTCGGACGCTCAACCGACTGCGCCACCCAGGCACCCCTTATAGCTTGTGTTTTAACATTTATTAATTTTTTTACATTTCTTAATTTCCAACATAAGCTTGCCTCTACTCTGCGAATCTCTCTTCTGGGAACCTTATTATAAGGCAATTATATTCCAAATTTTATGTATGAACACGTGCATTGTAGAATTGTTTATAATAGTGAAAATACAGCATTGACAATAGAGGAATATCTAGTAAACTGTTATATTTATCTACTGTAATACTTAAAGTCCTAAGTGGTTATAACATCGATGGAAAATGTTTGTAGTTTAAAGTCCAAATGGAGAAATTAAAAGGTGTGTGATATCAAATTATGGTTATTATTTTGAAAAAAGTGAGTATATATGGGCAAGAACTCAAAAGAAACAAACTACAGGGTTTGTTTCATTGTTTAAAAGTAAGGTTTTAAAATTTCTTTTCATTTCATTTTATTGGTTTGTTGCTTTGTTGCCTTTAAGGGACGCTTCGTTTATCTGAAGTTAATTCCTATAGCTTAACTTTATTAATCCAAAGTTAAATAGGTGAATTCTTTCTTCTTAAAAGGAATTAGAGTAGATAAAGAAGATAGATGTACTTTATTTTGACCTTCTTTCTTTTGGATGGGCAAACTTAGAAAGCAAAGCTGCGATTCTAATGTGTGAATTTTTATGAGCTATTTGCTTCATGTACACTTGATTAAATTCTCTGCAGTGCCATTCACTACTAAGCTAAATTGTGATTACTGTAGGTACTATGTGGAGATGCAGGAGAAGATGCGGAATGTCATGCAGCCAAACTCCTTGAAGTCATCATTCTTCAGTGCAAAGGACAGGGAATTGATCAGGTAATACATGTATGGAAAGTTTGTACTTGATGTTTATACTGAAATTTTACCTGATTGACATTTTGTTTATATTATATGATGGAAAATTAAAAAGATAGCCTGAAGTTTGTGCTTCCTGGTACAAATCCTATTTAAATGGCAAGGAAAAATACCCTTGCAATTTGAAAATTGCACCTTGCATTCTAGCAGAGAAAGAAGTAAACAGAAAAATATGTAATAATTTAAGAGGCTATCAAGCGAATCATGAAGGAGATGAATATGTAAATTCTACTTAATTGGTTTCCCAGAGATTTGCATTTTCCCTTTGTTTTTGTAGATTCTATTGAAATATTCTCAGATTTGTTCTTTTAACCAGAAATGAAGATACTGTACAAAAAAGAAAAAGTTTCTTTTACTGATTTAAAAAGTATTATAGGGGCGCCCGGTGGCTCAGTGTCCGACTGTTGATTTCAGCTCGGTTTGTGAGTTTGAGCCCCACATTGGGCTCTGCGGTGACAGCACTGAGCCTGCTTGGGATTCTCCTCTCTCTCTCTCTCTGCCCCTCCCCTGCTCTCTCTCTCTCTCTCTCCCTCCCTCAAAATAAAATTTTTAAAAAAGTATTATAAATTTTCAACAAAGATTAATTTGATATTTGGTGTAATCATGGTATGATAGATACTGAGAAAAAAAATCTTCAAGTAAAATTGTGGAGTTGTCTTTTTTTCTTTCAGTTCTGTAATGTTTGCTCCATGTATTTTTTGGTAACAGCTTTATTGAGCTATAATTCACATACCGTATAATTCACTTATTTACAGTGGATTCAGTGTATTTTAATATATTCACAGAATCATGCAGCTATTCATATAGTCAGTTTTATTTTTTAATTAATTAATTTTAAAATTTAAATCCAAGTTAGTTAATATAAATGGTGTAATAATGATTTCAAGAATAGAATTCAGTGATTCATCACTTACTTATAACACCCAGTGCTCATCCCAGCAACTGTCCTCCTTAATGCCCCTTGCCCATTTAGCCCATCCCCATACCCAATACCCCTCCAGCAACCCTCAGTTTGTTCTCTTATGGTTTGTCCCCCTCTCTTTTTTTATGTTATTTTACATCCCTTCCCTTATGTTCGTCTGTTTTGTATCTTAAGTTCCACATATGAGTGAAATCATATGCTATGTCTTTCTCTGACTTATTTTGCTTAACATAATACACTGTAGTTCCATCCACACTGTTGCAAATGGCAAGATTTCATTCTTTTTTTGACTGCTGAGTAATATTACACTGTGTATATACGTACCACATCTTCTTTATCTTTTCATCTGTTTATGGACATTTGAGCTCTTTCCATACTTTGGCTATTGTCAGTAGTGCTGCTATAAACGTTGGTGTATGTGCCCCTTTGAAACAGCATACCTGTATCCCTTGGATAAATACCTAGTAATGTAATTGCTGGATTGATTGTAGGGTAGTTCTATTTTTAATATTTTGAGGAACCTCTATAATGTTTTCTAGAGTGGCTGCACCAGTTTGCATTCCCACCAGTGGTGCAAAAGGGTTCCTCTTTGTCTGCATCCTTGCCAATATCTGTTGTTGCCTGAGCTGTTAATGTTAGCTATTCTGACAGGTGTGAGGTGGTATCTCATTGTGGTTTTGATTTGTATTTCCCTGATGATTAGTGATGTTGAGCATTTTTTCATGTGTGTGTCAGCCATCTGGATGTCTTTTTTGGAAAGGTGTCTATTCATGTCTTTTGCCCATTTTTTCACTGGATTATTTGTTTTTGGGGTGTTGAGTTTGATAAGTTCTTGATAGATTTTGGATCTAACCTTTTATCTGATATCTCATTTGCAAATATGTTCTCTTGTTCCATTGGTTGCCTTTTAGTTTTGCTGATTATTTCCTTTGCCGTGCAGAAGCTTTTTATCTTGATGAGGTCCCAATAGTTTATTTTTGCTTTTCTTTCCCTTGCCTCCAGAGACATGTCAAGTAAAAAATTGCTGTGGCCAAGGCCAAAGAGGTTGTTGCCTGATTTTTCCTCTAGGATTTTCCTGTCTTACATTTAGGTCTTTCATCCATTTTGAGTTTATTTTTGTGTATGGTGTAAGAAAGTCGTCCAGGTTCATTTTTCTGTGTGTCGCTGTCCAGTTTTCCCAGCACCACTTACTGAAGAGACTGTCTTTATCCCATTGGATATTCTTTCCTGCTTTGTCAAAGATTAGTTGACCATACGTTTTTGGTTCCATTTCTGGGTTCTCTGTTCTGTTCCATTGATCTGAGTGTCTGTTCTTGTGCCAGTACCATGCTGTCTTGATGATTACAGCTTTGTAGTATAGCTTGAAGTCTGGGATTGTGATGCCTCCTGCTTTGGTTTTCTTTTTCAGGATTGCTTTGGCTATTTGGGGTCTTTTCTGGTTCCATACAAATTTAAGAATTGTTTATTCTAGCTCTTTGAAGAGTGCTGGTGTTGTTTTGATACGTATTGCTTTGAATATGTAGATTGCTTTGGGTAGTATTGACATTTTAACAATATTTGCTCTTCCTATCCAGGAGCATGGAATGTTTTTCCATTTTTTTGTGTCTTCTTCAATTTCTTTCATAAGCTTTCTATACTTTTTAGTGTATAGATTTTTCACCTCTTTGGTTAGGTTTATTCCTAGGTATTTCATGGTTACTTTGGTCAATTTTAGAGCATTCCATCACTGTCTCCCAAAGAACTCCTCATTTCCCCTTAACACCTACCGCCCCCC